>NC_092868.1:43455104-43650425 GCF_032062135.1 Pyxicephalus adspersus
AAGAAACCGGCCGGCTTTTTCTTCCCGGAGAGGACACCCAACGCTGGAGGACGACGCTGGAACACGACAGATGGACGATCGCAGCGGGACCAGGTAAGTGATCGATAAACCCGAACTTTTCTCACTGTATTTACATACAGTGAGAAAAGTTCGGGGTTATCGAAAATAGTAACTTCTTTTACCCCGTACCAAGGTCGTGGTTATCGGTTAGGTGGTTAATAAATGAGGCCCACTTTTGTCAACTTTCAACAATTGTTTATATTAAAGCCCAAATCTTAAGTGAGAGCACCAACTTCTGTGATGAAGAGCATTTTAGCCATAGAGAGCACCTACTTAGAGAAACACTCTTATTCCAAAACCCGACCATAGGCATGAAATGACTCTACACAGTCAGTACAAAACATCTGATATATCCATGAACATTAAGTATCTGCCAATTGTGTGCTGTGAAAAAGTAAAAAAAACGCTGTTTGTCCAGGCCTCCGCAGCAAGCTTCTAGTTTCTCAGGCTCATTGGCCACATTGAACTGATCATCTGTTGTGTACCATACCTCTTGTTCTGTCAGGTTTATTTTTATATAGATTTCAGATCATGCATAATCCGTTTATTTCTTGACAACTTCATCTGTAGAAACACAATGTGTCCGTTTATTAGCTGCATAGTTCACGGGTGACTAATGACAGTAAGCCCTGTTGCATATCACATATGTATTCTTGAATGTCTTGATCACCATATGTATGTAGATTATACCCAGCATGTGGGAGTTCGCACATTCCAGAGAAGATTAGCCTGAGTCAAGTTGGAGTAACGGAAATGACAGAAGCTATAAGTGCAGCCCTGAGGACAGGTGTAGCTTGTCCTTCCAGAATGTCTCTTCTACAAGAATGCTGTCTCTGTATGTCGCCTTACACACCTAAACAGTACACTGGCTATGGAAAAACATCAAAATAAACATACATTTGTTCTTCTTTTAGTGCTGTAAATAATCACTATTTTGACACATTTCTTAGATCCCTAGTCAACATCACCCTACCTCTCCCCCCTTCTTTATACCTTTAGTAGTAATTCCTATACCTATCTCCCTACATCTGTAAGTCTCCCTCATAATTCCCCTCCTACCCATCAGCTCTATGGATCCGGCATTGTGGCTGAGAGTCTGATTTGAGCTTTTGGTTTTGTTCACTACATAATAAAATAACTTTTAATAGAGTTAACTGCTGCTGAGCTTACAGTAATGTCACAAAGAACCAGAATAATTATCAATCTAAATGACGTGATACATTGCAACTTGCCAGTTCAGAGTTGTGTAGGTTGCGTAGGTTTCCTTTTTTTAAACCTGGTAATCGTGCAATAACACATTTTTTGTCATAAGATGACAATGTATGCTAATTTTACTGTGTTAGTGGAGGAATATAGTTGTTACCCTAGTGCAGGAAGTGTTTTAAATATACAGAACACTTCACCCTCTTTGACTAGATCATTAGATGATAGCTGGATAACATAATTAGCATCATCAGAGTGAATAGGGAAGTTAGTAACATACAAGATTTTGGGTTTGATCAACTAGTATTTTGTTTTTTGTTTTGTTCTTTCATGGCGGATCATGTGACAGCACTCTATTCCTACCTGCACGTATCCCCAATAAAAGGTCTACCTTTCCTGTTTAGGTAGCAACACAAAATTTTCCTTTATCCTATTACCTTCCTTCCTACGGACATTAGTAATCAAGCAAATTATAGTGAATTTTCCAGACTGGGACACATTAACAAAAACTTGCATCTCTGCAATGCACATTTCCCCCCATATTTAATGCCTTTTAAACCTACATGTCTGCTGAAATCCAAATCTGTTCCTCCAGAAATCCATTGTGCTTTTTACTTTGTTTTTGAGAGACATCAGTACACTGATTTAGGACTCCTATGCCTATCCCCCACCTTCTCTGTGCTCTGTGCTCTCTCGTGAAAGAAAAGGGTTCTTGGGAGATGTAGTTCTGGTGGTTTGCCTACATCAGCATTACCTGAGCTCCAAGCTACTGGTTATGATATCAAAAGATATCTTGTTCTACAGGAACAAGTTAAATGGAAAAACAAAATACTGTTGGGGCTTGATCTAGAAGGGGCCAGGCAGGATTGGGGTTATAAATGTGTAATGGCTGTATGTTCCTAGGAGCAATGTAGCAGCTGTGTCTCTATTTTATGACTGACCCAGCATTAACTAATATGCTCCCTGTTGGCTACATATTGTTCATATAAAGTATTCACGTCTAATAAAGAATGAAATATACAAATATTTAAGAACATAGACGCTGAACGTAATAAAAGAAAATATATTTGAAAACACATATATAAAGTCTTTTGAAGAAACTGTGATATGTTTGCTAAGAATTGTTATTTTTTCTGTGTATGTTTTAAACAAGGAAGTCCTTGATAATTCACGTGGTACCTGTATTCTTTTTCCTGCTTGGGTTTGTCAATATGTAAATCATCATGACTAAACGTGATTAGTTGAAGGGTACAGGACTTTGCCTTATACCGGTCACGTGACTAAGAATTACAAATGGCTTCCCCATGACACTTTTCCAAATAATTCTGAAGTTTATGTTGCAGTGACCTGTAATTATAAAGAAGTACAGAGTATATTCCTATAGAACAGACCAGAATTTAATTTTGTCACAATTTACCTGCTTCCTGTGCTGTATTTTGTATAACTGTTCATTTTTATATAATTCTGTAACTGTTTCGTCTAGTGGCTGTTTTGTCTCTCAGCTGAACAGCTATCAGTCGTTCTGGTTTAACGTCTGTCTGAGCTGCCCCATACTCACATTGAAATAAAAGAAACGTGTCGCTGTTCTCTATTATTGAGAAGAGAGCAAAAGATTTAGATGTAAGTAGCATTAAAGTTCATTAGATGCCTGGTTCTCCTCTCTATACCGTGGTTGCTCCTTCTGACCCCGGCATTACAGCAATGATGTAGATGCTGATGGAAGGAATTACAGCATGCATTGGGGAACCAGATGTTCAACATTTCCAGAATTGTTCTGGATGCTAAAGATTCTTCCAGTAGTGGAATTTATCACTTGAATGCAGCGGAGAACAATGGGGTGAGAAGTGAAACAGGTAATCAAAACTTTTTTTTTTTCAGTGCAATTTTGTTTTTAAACACAAATATTCTCTTTATATCAATTATTCAAATGTGGGACACATGGGGAATGAAAGTGGATTTAAACATAAATAATAATTTATAAAGCATCCATTAATTTGTTGATTTGTAGATTGGTGTGAAGGAGAAGTAAAGCATAACCAGCAAAAAATATTAGCTCGCTCTTTGTATATACAAATTCTATATAGTATTCTATATAAAGTTAAGTACACCCTTATTGCTTCAGTAGGAACTAGGAGGGTAAGCAATAGCCAAGTGCTGCTAATCAAATGTATTTCATTAATTGATCATCTGCAAGTGAAGAGAATTTTGGCAACTTGCTCCTCGCGAGCATTTAGGTGTGTGTTAACACAAATCCAAGGAGTAATGATCTTAAAAGTAAATGGCAATGCTTATGTGTTGAATAAAAAAACAACACTGCATTGCCATATATACAAGCCTATACAGGTTGTACATACAAATAATCTGTCCAGGATGGCATTGCTGTACTTGTCTTTGTAATAATAATAAATGATTTTTAACACAGTATTTATATATCGCCATCATATTATGCATCGCTGTACAAAGTCCATAGGCATGTCACTAGCTGTCCCTCAAAGGGGCTCACAATCTAATCTCCCTACCATAGCCATATCATATGTCACTATAACAGTCTAAGGTCAATTTTGGGGGGAAGTCAATTAACCTAACTGCAAGTAATTAAAACATGAAAGGACTATAGTTTCCCTGCTTAGGAAAATCTTAACCTAAATACAAAAATAGAATATATGGCAACTTACTAGCATGTGTGTAATATAATGTATAAAGTGGTTGCATTAGTTTTTGTTTTTGTTTTTTCGTCCAGTGAGGGTTTCCATCCCATATTGGAGTCAAATCTTGTTTTATGTGTACAGGCATGGGGACTAAAATACAGAAATGTCATCACCAAGACCTAGCTTTTTTTATTGTAGTATTATTATTGTATTGGATGTCCTTCTGGTAATTGACTATATCCTTTGTATTAGAAGAGATCATTACTGATTTTATAGGATCTTGTAGTTTTCATTTTACAATGTTTAACCCTGTAAAAACTAATCCAGAGCTGTCCCACCTCATGACAGATAAGTTGTGAGGTCATGTCCTTTGTTTAGCTCTTTCAAGCTGCCTCATTGGTGATGTACAACATTCATCAGGCAGATGACTGGGTTCTCCGCTGATACCTCTGACTCATTCTCTGTGTTCCTGTATCAGTATTATTGCTTATAAATGTCACCGGCTGTATTTGTAGTGTGTAAAGTTGTTAAAGGAGTTGCAACAGCTTGTGTCATAAAGTCATATAAGGTGGTAGTTAAGGGATCATTTACGCATGATAGGAAGAATAAAAGGAAAAGGTTATACTTTAAACCTGGGCAGATCCCAAGAGCCTGGAAGGCCACAAATTGAAGTGCTTGAGTGATTTTAGCCGCCTTGTGTATAGTATGTTGAGGCAGCCTTAGGGCTGAATTGTTTTGGTTCTGTATTGTGTATTATTAATACAGTATTTATATAACATAATATGCAGTGCTTTACAAAGTCCATAGTCATATCACTAACTGTCCCTCAAAAGGGCTCACAATCTAATGTCCCTACCTCAGTCATACAGTCTAAGGTCAATTTTGGGGAGAAGCCAAGTAACCTAACTGCATGTTTTTGGAATGTGGAAGAAAACCGGAGTACCTGGAGGAAACTCACGCAGACACGAAGAGAACTTGCAAACTCCATGCAGATAGTGTCCTTGGCCTAGATTCGAACCTGGGATCTAGTGCTGAAAAGGCCAAAGTGCTAACCAATGACCCACCGTTCTGAAAGAATTTCATGAAAAGAAATCTGCCTTGGTCACAAACCTAGAGCAGGTAATCATGTCTCTTAAAGTTGAACTAATGTTGAAATTCAGGCAGGTGGTTCTTGAAGGAAGGGTCAGGCGATGTCCTATCTGCAGTAACTGTTCTTACCTGCCCGATCATCACCCAGCCGTCAAAGTTTTACTAAGCTGTGCATGAGCAGCTCGGGATTGGCAACCTGGAAACCCGGCAATCCTGTCTTCCCTTCTGCATGGCTGTAATGAATGAACTTCCGTGCACCTGCGTGGGATTTACATCAACTTGTCATGGCCAATCAAGATGGCTGAGGATGGTCTTTAGGAAGAAAGAAGATGGCGGTGCCCTTCAGAGTGGGATAGGTGAGTAATCGCAATGAGCAGTACCCATTATTTTCTGTCCTGCTGAAAGGAAGTGAGAACATCAATGCATAAACACATACAGAAAAAAAAATGCTCTGTTGTAGAATTGGGGAAGATTATTGCCCCTGTCAGATTTGCATTTCTCTCTGTGACCCTGTTGTAGAGTTTTCTTTGCTTCCTGTGTGTGTTGTCAGTAGCACTATAAGCAAAAGCCAAATTTGTTCTATTCCAACCTATTGAATGTTTCTAACTTGCTGTATACTTTAAAATGTACCTCTGAATTAAGTCACAAACAAGGGATATAAAACAAGAGGATGAAGGAGTACCAGTACAATTATTTAGCTCTCACCAAAAAACAATGCACTTGGTCTTCTTAATTATTAAACCTGCCCCATGGTAGTGAGGATGCTAATTACATTGTGGTGTGTGAGAATAAACAGTAGTCAATGTGTCTGTATATCTGTATGAGAAATAATCATCCTAGAAAGCACTTTGTTAATTCAAATGGTATATTTGCATGACAAACTATTTTTACAGAAAGGCTAAAGTAATAGGTTAAAAAACTCCTGCTGAAAGGGCACAATCTTTGTTTTTTGTTTTTTTTTGCACCATCTTGCATTTAAAGCACAAAAACTTTGTTAGATAACCTTTGATATCTGCATTACAGGTAAATTCATTTCATCATTGTATTAAGGTACAAATCTGAAATTCCTATGTCTGCCTACAGGGTCCCATAATTGAACATTATGTTAGCTGAATACTTTAAATTGCTTTCTTAGCAAAAAAATATTTAAGCATGTTCTCATTTGACCTTTTCTTTAGTTTGCTTTTAAAATTTTGTGCCCTCGTTATTTTGAAAAAGTACTTCCCCTGGCCTCACATACCTTCTATCGGAGAGAAATTTCAGCTCTTAAAGGTTTATATTCACTGTTTATACCCACTTGGTTTTATGAAAGCCCCTGGAACTCCGTAAAAATATATCACCCATTACCAAATGCTGTCTTTTCTACAAAAGCTTGCCTCCTAAACTTTGATGATCCTTTTTTTGTTTATTCTCCAAGTTGTGTCCTACTGAAAAAAGGAGAGACGCCATTCAGAGTGATTAGTGTCATTTACCTAGGTTGTTGCTTTAGATCTAATGATATTGCATTATAAAAAAAAAATGTGCAAATGTGACTGACTGTACACATGTGCAATAATTGTCATTGGAAAGGATCTTTCACGATCCTTTCCAACGACAAAAGACTGAATGAACCAGAGCTTTACATACAGCGCCGTTCTGTTCCACAAAAAAAGAGGCGGATAATGGAGTGGCACCCCACTGTGCTCTTTCCCCTTCACTTCCGTTACGATCGTTCGTCATCCATCATTTAAACGACCGTCCTGGGGGATCCAGGAGAACAAATGATCACTGTACACGCGCCAGATTCTCATCCGATATCAGCCCTGAGCTGATTATCGGATAAGAACCATTGTAAGTGTGTACACAGACTTAGGCAAGGGTTAGATGGCCAGAAAACAATGTAATTTCAGCGACGTTCACAACGCTTTACGAATGGTGGTATAGTCACCTCTAAATTGTACAATGGGTTTGAAGTGGAGAGTGTTGGGACAACGGTTTGTAAATGGGATTCAATTGTCTGCACATCAGGCAGACTCTGCATACAGTGTCTAATGGCCAGTGGAACTTTGCACTCAAAGTGGGATAAATGTCCACAGAAATATCCTTAACATTCAGCATGCAGTCTTCCATTGATTGTGTAAACATAGCTTTCAGTAGGCGTTGTTGATGCTGCTTCCAGTAAGCTAACCTGTGCTTGTCCAGGTGATTGGCTCAGTGAAGTCCCAAGAAGACAGGTAGAATGTATTCATTCCCATGCTAGCTCCAACTACCAGAAGGTTACTAGAGTAATGACAGAATAAAAAAAAAATGGTGATGTAAACCTATTTCTTTGTACTGCATGAACCACGCATAGGATTGGTTTAAAGTTTAGTTTCACTGTCCCATAATCGACATGTTGTGAATTTTTACTCAGACTCCGTAGAAACATCCATCTGGATAAAACGGAGGGAAGGAAATGGCTCCCCTTATTTCTGGGAAACTTGTGATCTCCTTTTGATGACCTTGTATATTGATAGATGCTATGATCTGATCTCTGCTTCTTTGTGCACAGTTGGATAGTTGTGTGTGTGTGTTTTTTTTTATTTATTTTTTTAAGATTCATCTACATGCAAAGTTAATTTGGTTTCAAATAATGAAGTTTACCTTTACTCTAGCTTTAGCTCTTGCCTAAACATAAACTCCAGCATTCAGTACTGCTTCCTAGATGAACATTTTCAAGGAGAAAAGCTCTGTCAGGAGTGCATTAATGTTTCACCTTGATCTTGATACAGTTTGAAATGTAAAGAATTAGAACTAAAATGTTTAATTTTTCCTGAGCTTATCTTGAGCGCTCTGCAGTTACTAATGTTTTATCTCCCAGTGCAGGTTTTTTTATCTGATTGGAAACTGAGGGGCAACAAGAGAATAGGGACAGAAGATAAATGGGGCAGATATGTTTTTGGAAAGCATTTGTGAAGGTTTAAGTGTTAAAACTGATTGACTGCAGGAATGAATATCCTGTGGAATATTGTGATGGTTTCATTGGGATGAAGTTAACGCACCCCTAAGCTGTAAAAGTCATTGCGGTGACTCTTCCTTTTGACATGCATTTGTCTTATTCATGTGTCTCCTCTGTGTTTCTGCAGCGATATTCTGATCACCCGGCTGGGAGCATCCATGAGTTATGATGAGCTGTGTGAAGAAGTAAGGGAGATGTGCCGCCTACGCCAGGAGCAGCCCATCACATTAAAGTGGATTGATGATGAAGGTATTGAGGTGGTCATTTTGTAAAGGGCATGATTAAAATAGTGTCTGCAAAAGTTTTTTTTTTTAAATTTATTTATATATTTATTTTTTGTCATTGTCCTCCAGTGCCATTACCAAAAGGTAATTTCTATGCAGCACACTGAACATATGGAACTCTGCTATCTGTGCAAGATTAGCTGTCTGTTTCCACAGGTCTAACAAGCCCCCTACTCAGCCACAACTACTCCTTGTGTATTTGTGACTGTGATGGGAGGTTTCGGACCACTGGAGACGTCTACTTTAATGTTACTTTAACATGGAGGGCAGGGAGCGCAATAAACCTCACACATAAGACAATGGGTTCTCTAAACATTGAGTAGTAAAAATGCAAGAACATCGGTTGCAGTGTTCAACCCAGAAGTTTTTTTTAACTTGGGTGGGAAGAAATTGTAGGCGGGTGGCAGCCCTTGTATTGTGACCCAACTCTTCAGTAACCACCCAAAAACAGCCAAGTGGTTACTGAAAAACGCCAGGTGGAGTGTCTGGCTAAAATGAGGCTGGAGAGGACACTGCGTTTGCTGTATGTGTGGTGTTTTGACCCCAAGCAGTAAACATAATTTTAAACTGATTGACTGATGACCGAATAGTATTGTTTTATTTTGGACATCTAAATCATGGATGGCCAAAAAGTGGATGGTGCAGCACATGACACATTTAGTGTTAGTTTGTTCCATAGGAAACCAGTTACACTAGAGTTTTATCAACTTTCTACTGCTCTCTCCCCCTTCTTCTATTTTGTTCCAAAATTTTGTAATGCCCACCCCCCTAATATGTCCCATTTTTCCATCATCCTAACTTTTTTGTGCTTCTGTATGGTAACCTAACTTATCAGTACCACCCAAAAACAGCTGGTTGGTTACCAAAAAATACTGGGTGGTGCACCCAGCTAAAAGGGGCTCCATCTTGTAGTAACAACCAGAAAAATGCATGCATATACTGGGTTTACCCCCGAAATCTGTGCTTTTCTGATTTGTGGGAAATGGGTGTTCAGTTTAAATGCTTTAGATGTTTAATGCCTAAAACAAAAAAAACATATCCACTTACTTTCAATCCTGCAGCGCAGTCGTTTGGTGCAAAGGTGTCCAAATCGGGTCCCGCATCATCCCGGCATTCATCTCCGAACCGGGCGCTGCCATCTTTAGCTCTTTTTTTCCTGGTTCTTCTTTCTACATTTACGAACCAGGCGTGAGATCAGGTGACGTAGGTTGTGAAAAAATTTGCCGCATGCATGAGATTGGCAAATTTTTCTCTTCTCACGAAAAAGGCTCCTCCTGCGCATGCCCAAGATGCTCAGGCATGCGAAAAAGGAGCACCCAAAAACCTCCCGGGATGCGTGACGTAGGTATCCCGGGAGGCTTTGTGCTCCCATTCATTCTTGATCACCTAGGTGATCGAAAATTAGGGGGCGGTGTTACACTTTAAAAACAAACAGAATTTTGTACCTTACATAAAAGGGTTGTCTACCCTTTTATGTAAAGTAAAATTTCTGAGTTTTGGTACGCTTTGAAGATAACTTTGTCCTGAGGTTGTTGAAGTTTTGAATTTCACCACAGGGTGGCAGTGTTCAAGCTGTAGCATCTGGTGATGGTTCCTTTGTCCCCCAAATATTGGGTGCTGGGATGTGCATAGCATTTTAGTACATAGCAGCCCATTGACACTCTGCTTAGGCTATAGCTAGGACCTAGAAGGCACCAAAACAATGCCCTGTTGGCTGCCGGTTGGACATCCCTTTCCTAAATTATATAAGAAGTACAAAAATCTGTCACAATTTTAGGCAATTTACACTGAGCTTTTAGTAAAAGCAAAATGAATAATTGAATATCAGAACTATTAAGAAATACTAAGGTGTGTATGTATGTGTGTGTGTATGTATATGTATATATGTGTGTGTAATTATAGAGGTTATATGTAAATCTTGATTTCTGTTAGAATTTAATTTTGTCCCCATCTCCTTGGTCTCCATGTTGGTCCCCTATTGTGATGGCAAAGCCTTATTTAGCAATAATAAGGTGAACTTTTATGGTCCCAAGCCCATCTTGGATAACTGTATTTTACTGCCTGCTTCCCCTAGCCTAGAAGGTTCTTAAAGTTGCTTACCCACCTTTTCAGATACATTTTTTTTATTGGCTCTGCTTTGTGCCACAAATTCTCTTGACTTGAACATGTCATGTGATGAAAACTCATTTATTCCTATGAAAGCCTGTTGAGTTTTCAAACAGCAAAAGTAAACACAATTATTAATCTTTCTGAAGAATAACGTATATGTATTTTAGCTGTGTATTTAACAGTATAACAGGTGTTTCCAGGTTCTAATATGTATAATTCTCTGGTAGGCAATTTGTTGTGTTAATGGTTCTGCCTATTTCCAGTAATTGCATTATGTGATGCTTTATAGTTTTTGTTTAAACCCCAGAGACTTCTGCTCTCTAGACCTGTCAGAGTGTGTTGGCCCACATGGGAACATTTGTAATCATTGTCTTTATTTACTAACTGGGTTGTCTGATCCTCCTGTGACTGCTGAGTAGCAATCTTTCCTGCAGGTGCCCTTGACACAACGCTCTGACAGTTGCTCGGTCTTGCTTTGCTGTCTCTTATTCTTGATTGTGGCAGCTTCCCAACTGTTTTGTGATTCAGTCAGTAGAATCAGTAATTTGTATGACACATCCCTCCCAAGGTCTGTAGGATGCATTGGCATTTTTCATACTTGTACTTTAAATCATATTTTGTTTTCTGCATTTAACGTCTGAGGAAAATTTGGTAGACGATAGAATTGTACATCTTGCACAGTACAACTATTCTCCTACAAGTTTGTGTGGCTTCTGATGTTTGGCACTGC
Organism: Pyxicephalus adspersus; assembly: GCF_032062135.1. Taxonomy (NCBI): domain Eukaryota; kingdom Metazoa; phylum Chordata; class Amphibia; order Anura; family Pyxicephalidae; genus Pyxicephalus; species Pyxicephalus adspersus. The sequence goes on from NC_092868.1 coordinate 43,466,205, forward strand.
TTTTTTTGCTACAATGGTTTTATTGGAATGCTCCTGATAATATGCAGGTCAAAAGTTTGTAGCCATCATTGTTTAAAAGGGGGGCAGTCATGTAAATGTAAGTTGGTGTTTCACTTACAAAGCTGTGAAATGTTTACTTGGGGTTCATGAAATTATATACAGGTCAGAATGAATGCAAAAGGAGCAAGCTCATATTAAATTTTATCAAGAGTCTCTGCCCTGGCCCTTGATAATATTAAGACTGCTGGCTGTCTCTGCAAATCTACATTTACTCGTGGTGTAGGAGCGCTTGTCTTGACATGCAAACATGTACAACATATTTACAAGTTATATAAGTTGACTCTGCATTTTTCTTCCACCAGTATTCAGGTATCACAGACAATGGTCAAATAAATCCATTTACGTTTTTGGAGTAGAAAATACATGCAAAGGGGGACATTTATCAAATCTATTAACCACAGGCTGGTTTAGGGTAGGGCAAATTGGGCAAATACTTGGGGCCCCAAAAGACAGAATGGCAGGCGTGCAGGAATGTTGTACGTTGGGGCCCGCAGACTGAATTTCTCCTGGCCACATTTTATCTTAAACAATCCCTGTAAAAATTGACCCTGACTATGCCCTTTATATGCAATTTGAGTTACTGTGCCTTGTTACTCCCAGGCCCATTCACACACGTGCTGGGTAATAAAACATTTTTCTTGTGCATGCAGGGTAAATGGACCATTAGAGATCATGTCTTGTCACCCTTTGGACAATGAAGGGTTTTAATGTTTTTTGCTATTCTTTTCTTCTTGTGTAATCATCTTTACAAAGTCATGGACATTTGGCTTCATCTTAAATATAAGCCAGAAATTGGAAACATTTCTTGCAATCTGATATTCATCATAGTGAACACACTGCCTGAAGCACATAACCCCCAGGATACAAGTGCCAGTCTGCTCTAGCAACAACTTGGCAGCAGTCAATGACATGTAGCATGGTGAAACGTCCCCTATTACTGCAGATAATGCTTTAGACATTGTCTGTCTATTAAAATACAAAGGGAAGGGCATATCAGAGTCTAAATATGTATATTATATCTGTTTTTTATGTGTTTATACCTGCAACAAATTTTTTATTACCCAACAAGTGCAAAATGATAACATGTGATGATGTTCCTCCATTTGGCTTGATATCAAACTCTTGCAGGAACTTTACAGCAAAGCTCACAATGGCAGAGGTGGTGTGAGTTGCATTCTGATGGTGGAGACGGAGGAGCTCATCAGTGTGCTATTTCTTGTTTCTCTGTTTCACAGGTGAGGATAGGAAACGGCAAGGAAAATGGAATCGTCAGAGGAAAAAGTTCAGGTCCAGACAGAGTTGTTAAAATCAGATCCCAAATATGTGTACAGGTAGTCCCTGGGTTACATACGAGATAGGGACTGTAGGTTTGTTCTTAAGTTGAATTTGTATGTAAGTCGGAACAGGTGCATTATTTTAAAAAAAAAAATGCAATTAGGACAAATGTTTGTCTCAACCTAATATTAGGCAGCATGAACAAATCTTTATGAAGCCTAGACATTCATTAACTTCTGGAGCAAGCTGTGCTTTGATATGCAAAAAGTAACAGCAGCAGAGTTTGTCTTGTTCATTTAAGAGTTACAAAAGCTAGCAGAACAGCAAAAGATTTCTTCTGCAAGTCCTGTGAACCTCCCTGTCCTCCCTGTCAAGCCTCTGTTCTGCAAATGAGCGAGCAGGGAAGTCCTGTTCGTATCTTGGAGTTGTCCGTGTGTCGGATGTACCTAACTCGGGGACTACCTGTAATCTATTTAGCTTTACATTTAAAATACATTAAACATTACCCTTTTCCCCATCTCTATAACATGGGCAGTTCTGTAGACCACAGAAGTGAACTGGACAAAGCTAATGACACTGCTGGCACTGTATGACACTGTATGCCAACAATAAACAGTCACACTTTTATCAGCAGATACAAAATAGTCTGAAGTTTGCTGCAATAAATATGTGGATTTTATATTTGCCCATGTTTTTGTTTAAAATCTGTGGACCTTTTGTATAAACTGGAAGGACGGTGCATGCAATGCTTATACACAACATTTAGGAGACCTTTTTATTTCCTACCATGCACTGAATGCAGACTGGTTGTTGCACACAACACTTTGTTTTGGATGTCTGTGTTTTAGGTTAATCTGTGCCAAATCTAAAACCGCTCTGTACCAACATCTCATAATTATCTTTCTGGAAAGACTACCTGTTACACTGCTGAACTTTGTAAGCCAATTATCACATACCTGTACCATGGCAGCTACTTGTTTTTGCTATAACAGTAAATGATGTCACCTAAAACTGTTACTGCCTTTCTTCCTGTGTATCCAATGTCAACCTGAATGACATTTATAGTTAGTAACATTGCACCCTGCAAGAGAGTTGTTTGCCACAACATTCAGGCAGTAGAGGAATCCAGAGTAATTTAAACTGTGCAGTAAAAGTCAACTCTCCTATGGGCCCCATCTAGTATTTTGTCTGGGTACCAAACCCTGCTGTGTTCCACCTGGAGAAAGTACATTTAGCTGTAGTGCTTTGCATGCCACGTCATGTTTCACAACCAGAACATTTGACACCGGGTCTCTGCACTTCCATAGCTTTAAAAATAAATCTATGAAACTGCCCTTTCCTACCTTTCATTAAGTACTAAACGATTTATAAATAAAGCCTAGATGTAATCTCAGTAATCATAAACAGTTCTGTAATAATCATCTTTTCCATCTGAAATGGGATTTATCTGCAGGACTGCATAGCTCACAGCTTGTTTGCCTTAAGCAGTTTTCCTCTGACCTCAACATGGTAGAAAATCCCTGATAATCTTCACCCCATTATTATTATTATTATTATTAATAAACTGTCTCCTATGGTTTACAGCTGTCTTCAGCTAATCTATGCAGTTACCTTTTCTATCAATAATTCCGGAGTAGAACTTCCAGGTATTTATACCACAATAAAATGGTTCCATTCTGTCTTTCTGTTGCTGCATTTACTTTTGATAAGAAATGTCAGCAAAAAATGGCCCTTGCCCCTTCTCTTCTATAAAATGATATAGCAGTTGGTGCTGTGAATTTGGAGAGACACTCGGAATGAGCAGGCTACATGTAATCAGATTGTAGAACTTTACTGCCCTCCATATCATTTGGATATTTTGTCTGTTATTGGATATTGGATATTTGATATTTGTCTCTATAGCCTGCTGAGTATTTCCATAGCATTTCCCTTCTTTTTCAGTGACTGGAAGGGGAAATAGATCCATATAAGTAAACTGAAACTATATCAGAAAATAATAAAAAGTCCTGGCAGACAGAGCTGCGCTGTGTTGCAGAGTTGAGTAATTCTGAGGAATGATTGGAAAGAATTATAAACCCCAAATGATAAAACTTCCTTCCTGTATGTATTTAATCTGTGAATTTAGCAGTCTGGAGTACAGCTTTAAATATTTAGCATTTTTAGAAACCGGTTACCAATGGTAATATTGCCCTGTGTTCCTTTTGTAATAAGTTTTGTAAAGGCTGAAATTACCCAGAGAGCTCTTCTCCAAACAAACCTTCAATTGTTCATACATGGGCTTCTTTTTTTTTTTTTGCAAGCAATTATTCTTTATTGCATTCAGTAATATTCAAAAAGGAAGCAATATCTGTATCTGCAGCAGAGAAAAATGAGGTGTCCTCCCCTGTCAGACAAAGCTGATTAAATCTTAGAATGGGATAGACAGAAATAAACAACCTTTGGTAGGCAAAACAGCCCTGATATATGTATTTTATCTTTGTATTTAGCTGTTTGCCAGATGTATTTGTCTAGTAGCATGTAAATTGTTGCAGCTGCTATGAATTAGAAACTTGTTTCCCACCAGATTTTGTTATTGGGGAGACCAATTAACTGGGTTACACAGACAAGGAAGCCTGGGGTTCCACCTCATCCTGCTAGGGGTCTCTTGAGCCATGTGCAATCTGTTCTTCAAGTCATTTCAAGTGAGAGAATAGATTTTTTGGATATCTGTAAGAGTAATAATCTTCTCACTGGCTAGCAATGTCAGCAACGTTCTTTCTATTGACCACCACACTAATGTACTGTGAGTTATGGGTTATACTAATTATAGCAGGGGGTTCCCTGAAGACCTGAAAGTTATTTCAAAGGTGCCCTCATGTTAAAAACACAGAGAAATGCTGACTAATATTACTTTATTATCCGTACACAGTATTTATATAGCTCGGACATATTATGCAGCAATTTACATCCATAGTCATGTCACTAGCTGTCCCTCAAAGGAGCTCACAATCCAATGTCTATAGTCATATGTCTTTAATATGGTCTAAGGTCAATTTTTAGGGGAAGCCTATTTAACTAACTGCATGGTTTTGGAATGTGGCAGGAAACCAATGCAAACACAGGGAGAACCAGCAAACTCCATGCAGATAGTGTCCTGGCCGAGATTTGAACCTGGGACCTAGTGCTGCAAAGGCCAGCGTGCTAACCACTGAGCCACCATGCTACCCAGTAATATGCCTATATAACATTTCAGTTTTGGTGTCTGCAATTGCACGCAGTACCTCAATCTTCTCTTCTTATCATCAGTCGTACATCAGATAAATTTTCTGTCCCTGATTTAAGACCTTGCCATATCAACATCAAACATTTAAATGTTTCTTCAGTACTACCGTTCTGTTCTATAATCCCGAATTGCACAGAGCAGAATTTGATATGTGCATAATAAACTGTATAGTGAATTTTTAATTGGCTGCAGAGAATTTCTGTGTTCTGGGAAGATGATACTGCAGTGCTGTAGTAACCGTTCACATCTGAATATGAGATTCAATTAAATAATAGGGTTACTAGTATTTTCCTGCTCAATCGGCCTTCATTAAAGGCTCATTAATAGGCTCTTTACTGAACAGTGTACTACTGAGAGTTGTACATTTATATTAGATAGGATTTTATTAGATATGTTTCTGCATACGGAATATTCTGATTATCAGTATGCTGAATTAAAATTCTAGTATGAATGATATTTCTAATGAGGTCGCTTTCAGTGCATGTGTCACGTACTGGGGTGAAATGGTTTTACTTCACTTGCAAGCAGTGTGCACTATCCTGGAATACAGCATGTGGCCTGGTAAAAAATGACGGCTTCCGTCTCAAACTTCTTCCAGAGGCTCTTAGGATTTCCTTGAGCAATTGGCAATTTATGATCTTTTTGGCTATCTGTAAGGATGATATTCTTCTCAATCACCAGCAATGTAAGAGGAATTCTTCCTACTGACCACCACGCTAATGTACTGTCAGCTGTGGATATAGAAATTATAGCTGGGGTTCCCTGAAGATCTGAAAGTTATTTAAAGGGTTTTGTCATGTTAAAAAGTTTGAAAAAAGTCTGGTCTAAGGTTCCTCGGAAGGATGTTCACATTTGTGTTCCTTCATTTTATCAGTTAAGATTCAAGACTGAAAAGTAACAAGCCAAGTCTTTTTCCTTACAGTCATTATTTCTAGTTTATACAAAATGTTCTTGCCCATGGAGATTCCGCTGATTCATATCTATGACCTATTTATCCAAAAAGTTGCAATAACTGTATAGTTTGCAAGTTGTTTTACTGTGTTTTTTCCCCTAACCTAGTTTTCTGGTTGTTTTCCCAGAGATATATTTATATAACACATGACATTACACATTGAGCCTGATTTGTTAAACCTCTCCAAGGCAGGAGAGCATACAGTTTCATCAGTGAACCTGTGTGATCCAGCAACTGCTGTTTGTTAGCAAATGTTTTCAATCCCAGACCAGATCCATTCCAGGTTTGTTGGATCACCAAGCTTCACTGAAGAAAGTGCATCTACTCCAGCCTTGAAGAGGTTTAATAAATCCGGCCCATTGCTTTTAAATATTTTTTAAAAAGGAGGCGCAGCGTGACGTCAGTGTAGTCAAGTTGTATGGGGCAAGCGTTGCTGAGCCGTACGCTTCAGTATTGTTTCCACCATTACAACAATCCCCCTGCTTCGCAAATACCGATTCTCATCTAATTGTTTTATTTTATTTGTTTATTTCTCAGATGCTCTTTTAGGTAAGTATGACCTTAATTGTGTATTTTCTTTAACCACCTGAGCGTTACACTGATTTCTAGATTTCTGTTCCAAAAGCGTCACAGGTTTTCATGAAAATTTTTTTTTTTAAATTGTAGACCTGTAACTTACAGAAATATGTCCGAATAGGGTTCTAGTAGATATCATGAATATAAAAAATGTTTGAAACACACAATCATGTAAAAAAAAAACAAAAAACTTTTAATAAAATTAAAGGAAAAACACAAAAATCAGCTTAAACAAGAACACATAAATAAATGAAAAATACTGAAAATGCGATAATTCGGTATAATGTATAGTAATATATTTTTCTAAAACACCTCCCTAGTGTCCGTCACATACCTATAGACAAAACCACATAAATATATTTTCTATTATTTTGTATTGGATTGGATACAGGACTTTGTATTAAATCCAATACAAAAAATTTGAATTTTCCGCTACGACCCTCATCGACGGGCGCACGCACGCGCATCACCAGGAATCGCCGAGGGACGCGTACGCAAATGCCGGGTATTCTAATTCTTTCCAAACTTCCATGCAAAAAGTGTTACATTTTTTGCATGGAAATTTATTTTGGATTGTAGGCTCTAATTCACCGAATTACCGCATAACTCACCAAAATATGTCCAAAATTTTATAAATTTAATAATTAAATTTTTTTTTTATAAAACATAAAAAAAACATAAAAAAAAAATCTTTAAAAAAAACTAAAAAAAGTGTAAAATGTAATGTACAGTAGCTTTTATAATATATATATAATACAATTATATATATATTATATAAGGATTTCTTTGTATTGAACTCAATACAGCTTTTTTGTATTGAGTTCAATACAAAGGAACTCAATGCAAAATTTTGAATTTGCCGCCCCGCCTCCCTCCCGCGCCGACGCACGCAGCGACGTCACCGGGAAACCCCGGTGATCGTCTCTGCACTCGCCGGCTGGACACCGAAGAGGACAGACGTGTCCGGAGGAGCGGAGGGAGAAGGTGAGTATTTTTTTTTTTTTTTTTGTCCAGCGATCGACGCTGGACGGTGACAGTGACCGGCACAGGGATAGGGACAGGGACAGGGAGAGGAGGGAGAGGAAGCCGGCTGGCTTAGAAAAGAAAGCCAGCTGGCTTTCTCCTCTAAGCCGGCCGGCTTTTTCTTTTAAGGAGAGGGACACCCGACGCTGGAGGACGACGCTGGAACATGGACCCGACGCTGGAACACGGAACCGACGCTGGATTAGCACAGCGGGACCAGGTAAGTGGGGATTTTAGTGTAGGCGAAAAAATACGGGGTTAACCAAAAGAGCAAAAATATTTAGTGCGAGAAATTACGGGCTTAGCGGTTAGGGGGTTAACTGTCATATTTAATAGCATCAAATAGTTTGACTTTGATAATTATCATTTCTTGTTTGGTCTTGGATTCAAATGAAATAAACCCATAATGAGTGAGAAAAGGCAAACAAATATTTTGCATTTTTTTAGTAATACCAAAGATAATGCAACTAATGATAATAGTAACAATAGTAATACTTCAATTAACCGTGAGCTGATCAATGAATCGGAGCCTTCACAGTCCTTGTCAGCACCATTAGGAAGATCATTATTTTACAAATATTTATATTTATCTTTTTATAAAAACATTCATTGGTGAAGCTGGGTAATCTGGAAACCTGGAATGGATTTCCTAAAAGTCTTTTTTTATTTGTTAGCAAATGTTTTCAAACCTTGACCAGATCCATTCCAGGTTTGCTTCATCAACCAGCTTCACTGATGAAGTGTATCCTCTCCAGCCTTGAAGCGCTTTAATAAATCAGACCCACGGTCTTCTATATTGGGCTACAGAGGTGTAAACATAAACTTCTATAATAATATAACCAAGGAACGTCTAAGCAGGAGAAAACCTCAGTTCACATGTAAAAACCAGCACTACTAGCATCTAGTAGCAGCTACTGATCGTGTCACTAGTGGCTTTTTGGAGTTCTTGTATGCACATCGCAGAGGGGTAATAAATATTGTATAGTTTCTACGCTTTCAAAAAATTTATGTTAATAGTGTATCTCTACCATTTTCTTATCCCCAGAAAGCAATAAATATCCAACCTTCAGTATTTTAAGGGCGTACCCTAAGGAAATGAACAAGACATTGCCATGAAGATAGATAGGGCTTTTTTATGCATTTTAAAAATACATGAATAAACCTTGTCCTGAGCAGTGCAGCATCTGCTGTGACACCGCAATCTCTATTGTGTGCTACTTAAAGCCTTCAGTGCGTTTGTGTCATTGGAAATGTATAGAATTGTTTACTGATATTTGAATACTGATGTCTGTAACTTCAAACGCTTCCACTTTGCCTGAACATATTGCTATGAGCTGCGCATTGTGTGCTTTCAACTTGTTAGGAATTATTAATATTTAATGTGTATTTACTGGGTTCCTGTTGATCTTTTTATGTACTAATATTCATGCCTAGAATTTGAAAACGGTGTTTTGGTTATGTTTTTTTTTCTAATTTATTAAAAGTTCTTGAAAAGGGTTTAATAAAAACACAATTTCCCATGAGCCAATAGGGCAAATGCCAGCATTACTAAATATTATTAATTTATTTAGGTAGAACTTTTGCCTCTCCTAAAAATTATGTGCTTATGGTAATTAGAGGTGCCCATGCTTTTACAGTCTTCTCTCTAAACCCCCACCCTGCAAGATGTTTGTGACATACCTAATTCAGCTTCCTGTGGTGGTGTGGTAGTAATGCTGCACTGCTCCTAAATTAAGAGCAAAGTTAATAATTAAAGGATTTGCTTGCTTGAACTATGGTGGAAGGAGAAAATGTTGCAGGCAGCTTGGCTATCGGCATTGCTACTGTTGATTGATAAGTCTGTAGCTGGTAAGTTAGCACTTGGCCACTCCTAGTCCTGCCCACTGCTTTCTGGACCCTCTCGGCTCCTGAAACCCTCCCGCTGTTAGCTGCAGTGTCTTGGAGGGGGAGGATGTAGAGAACAATCAAAGGTCAATTTGGTTTATTCATTGAAGGTAAATGAAGTTTTTTGTTAATTTATGGGTCTTCTAGATAAAATATTAGCTAGATTACCTATATAAACTGTCGCACATCTGCCTTTAGTTGTGCTTTAAGTGACAAATTCTCTCTTTTTGCCTTTATGACACAGTCTTGGTTTAAAAAATAACATGGAGTCTGGCTTGCATGTGCATTGGCACTATTTAACATCTTTAGAGCTAGCAAAGAGTTACATTTTAAAGTAGAAACAAACTAAAAGAAAAAATTAGGCAGACAAGTTTATTACTCTGATGTTCCTTCTGCAATAAAATAAACGTACCTGCCTGTTTGCAGTTACGTCAATGAACCCTGAGATGTGCATGCGGCAAATTTCTGGATTCTTTGAATATATGAACTCCTGTTAAGTTATTTTGGCCTGGCTAATTAACATGGTTTGGGATCCATAACTGTTATCATTTTTACAGCTATCCTGTAAAGAGGAAGTAAAATCAACTTTTCCCTTTACTCCAGTACATTTACCACATTATTGTAACTTCCAGGAACAGAGTTCTTTTAACAAATAAGTATAAACTGTATGGACAAATGGTTTTTATTGTCATGCCAGATGTCCCCCAAAACTCTCCTGTCTTTGCTACTATGAGATCTTCCTTGTGTTTCCCACTGGGAACAACTCTGCTAATTCAGGACCCACCGGGCCAGTCTTTTTTTTTTTTTTTTTCTGGGTTACTTCTAAATCATTATATGAAATTCACTATGAGTGGACGAGTGTTGGGAAAACGTCTGTGGTTTCCATGCATGGAGAAGTTCTACGCCTCCTGTCTCTCAACAGCTTTCTTAAAAGAAGATTGAACATTTTACAAAGCCTCCTATTTAACACTGATCTTGCTCATTATAGGGCAGCATTTTACTTAAACTCCATTCAAAGTCATATTAAAATAGGCTTGGATCCTAAAAAAGAAAAGAATATAAATATTTAAAAAGCCGTATAGTGCAGAGGAGGATTGAGAAAAATGATTTCTGGCTATCTTTTTAACATGAAGGAACCCACAATTATTTATGCCATTAGTTATTATTTTACATTAGCCAGCTGATTAGTGGCACAAATGCCTCTTACATTGTTGGCAAATAGGAAGAAGTTCAGTTCTTGGGTTTGTTTATACTCTAACTTTTACTCCTCATATCTGAGCAGATCAACAAGGGATTGAAAAGAAGGTGAGCTGCTGGTGATGCTGCCATTATTGGTATTATTGCACTGCACAACAACGATTTTGCTACTGGGAATAATAACACATGTGATTTACATGATATTCAGTTTACTGATTACAAATCTGAACTCAGAATTTGCTTATCGCGTACAGATTTTTAAGTTTAGGTGTGCAAAAGCTGTTCAAATGGTTGGTAATTGGGTAATGTATTTTTACAGGGGAACATTATCACAGTTGCAGCTACCACTATGCCTGCTGCCGCCTCAGCTGAATCACGCCCCCTGGTGGTATGCATGTTCCAGTAGCGGCTGGGCATGTCTGGCCAAGTCAGTGAGCTGACGTCAGAAATATATAAGTATATTAAGGTATAAAAGGCGAGATGGACTAAGGGCTTGTCTCTAGTGTGAAACTATTTATTGGATAGTTCAGCTAAGCCATAGTAAGACTGTTTTGAGCTAAAGATGAGTAGGCGCAGCTGTGTTAATCGGACAATTTTTGCTACATTTGTGGCAAATATACCCCATGTGATCAACACAAAAACCTAACTAAGATAGTGGGATTTGCTTACAAGTATTACTTTGGATCTGAAATTGGAGATCAGGATAAAAGCTGGGCACCTCATATCTGCTGTCAGGTGTGTTACATTGGCCTAACACAATGGTTGAATGGGAAAAGGAATAAAATGCCTTTTGCTGTGCCTATGGTTTAGGGTAAGCCAAAAGACCATCACTCAGACTGCTTCTTCTGTCTGTATGAATAAAATTGCTGGGTTTTCGAAGAAGACTGAGTAAAAAGATTGTCTATCCTGATTGTGAATCTGCTCGGAAGCCAATGCCTCCTACATCTGTTGTTACTGACAGTGACATGTCGGATGAGGAACAGGAGGATGATGTCTATGTTTATGAATGTGATGAACGCCAATTTGAAGAGGGTAAGCCACATTTTATAAGCCAATTATATTTAGATAATCTAGTAAGGGACCTGTCTTTGTCAAAAGAGAAGTCTGAACTGTTAGCCTCCAGATTAAAGGAGTGGAATTTGCTACAAAAAGGTATGACAACTTCACACTTTTGTGATCGTCACACAGTGACACAAGTTTGCAGGTTATTACAAGCTGGAAAATGACATTTGCCCTTGTACCGACGTAAGTAGTCTGATGATGGAGTTAGGGTGCGAATACATACCAGAGCAGTGGAAATTGTTCATAGACTCGTGCAAAGCAAGTTTGAAAGCTGTATTGCTGCATAAAGGTAACAAAAAACCTTCTGTTCCTCTTGCTCATGCCAAGGGAATGAAAGTGACTTATAAATCCATGGAGGTAATTTTGAAATTGAATAATTATTCAAAACACAAGTGGATGTTTGTGATGACCTGAAGGTAGTGGCACTCCTTCTTGACCTGCAATTTAGATATACAAAATATATGGGCTTTGTGTGCTGTGGAACAGTCGTGATGACAGCAACCATTATAAAATGAAAGAATGGCCACCCAGACTTGAACACACTGTTGGCCAGTACGGCGTGAAGCATAAATCACTCATTGATCCACAGAAAGTATACCTTCCGCCACTTCATATTAAACTTGGTTTATTGAAAAACTTTGTCGTTGCAATAGATTGTGATGGTATTGGTTTTCAGTATCTGAAGGACAAGTTTGGAAAAGTTATAACCGATGCTAAACTGAAAGCAGACATTTTTGTTGTTCCCAAAACCTCAATTTCATGTGTAATGCCGCATTCAGAGACAAACTCAACCCATTTGAACTTGCTGCTTGGGATTCATTTGTGCTAGTTGTACAAAACATTTTGGGCAACCAGCGAGCTGAAAACAATGCTGAACTCATGAACAACATGCTAACAGCATACCATCAACTTGGCTGCTGAATGTCACTTAAAATTAATTTCTTACATTCCCATCTGGACTTCTTCCCACAAAGTTTGAGTGATGAACAAGGGGAGAGGTTCAACCAGGACATTTCTGTTATGGTAACAAGATATCAAGGCTGTTGCAACCTTAACATGATGGGCGACTACTGCTGAATTCTGCAACAGGAGACAGCGGAGAGCCATAAATGCAAAAGCAAGTGCCTGAAACACTTCTGAAGTGTACATGTGTGTTGAACAAGGATTATGTGTAATTGTACATGTTGTTGCAACATAAAACTACGTTTTTGTAATGTCATTAACTATGAGGCAAAAGTTAGTTATGTATAGAGATTTCATAGTAACTGCAGAACGAGATACAGAGAATGACACAGGAAGAGGAGAAGACCCTGCCCCAAAGAGCTTACAATCTAGGAGGAGGGGGGGATATCTAGTGGTGGGAATTTAGTGAGGGTTTCAAAAGACAGAAAAGGATGGGTAGGCAAGTTTGAAAAAAATGAGTTTTGAGGGCCTGATACTTTGTTTAGCACAAAGGCCATGTTGTATCTGCATTGTATGTATCCTTCATAAAACACAAGCAGTGGTGTTGCACTTGTGGTGTCCTCTGGTTGCTTCTGAAAACTTGATTGGAAGGGAGGCTGGTCCAATGACGGCTCTTTTTTTCGGCAATATTTTCCACTGCCAATTTATTTGAATAGAAGGGCTTTGTTTGCTAAAAAAAATTGTTAAACACATACAATGGTCACTTTCCTCTGAAAAGCATTTATTGGCAATAACTCTCTCCTGTGTTTAGTTTGGACTAAGTCATTGCCTTTTATAAAAGATTTATTTCTGTGCAATGTTGTTTTCTTTAGTGCTTGAACCCACCATGGTTGTTAACTGCCATTTCCTTTCTTCATGATTTGTTTTTTCCCTGCTTTATTCTGCCCCCCCCCCCCCCATTTTCTGTCCATGGCACAAATTTGTGCATTACCAATATTAACCATATATACCCATATTAATGGCTTTCTTGCATAGCCTAATGCAGAGAGCACTTGAGTCAACCAACCAGATGTCTTCCTCTAAACTTTAGTGCATTCCCCTATGCCCGATTCCCCGATATTACTGGGTGATGAAGAACACCACGTATTGCAGATTTCTCTCCTACTTGTTAACAATGGTCTGTGTAAATGTTTAAGCTCCTGGAAATCTTTAATTTTTCTTTCCATTTTCTGCATTGAAACAGATGTTCAAATGAGCAAGAGCATCCGTGTTGGCTTTGGCACTATGAGAGCTACAGAAGGAAAATTACGTAATTATGTAGTTGTGAAGGGTGAAAAAGAAGTTCTAACTCCATCAAGCTTAAACTCTCTCTTTAAGATAAAAATGGATTTGTGGTCTGTGCCTGTGCAAGGAAAAACTATTTTTTAGAAGGAATGATTTATTCTCTGATCTGCTTCTTAGGCTGACCTTAAAGAACATCCACATTCACAGGGAGTCGTCATCTTCCACCTCCTCCCCTTCTTGATCACTGTGACTATCTTCGGCTATCTTGATTTGCAAGGGGGAGTTCATTCACCAACCGCATATAAAAGGGAATCTGGCATTACGGGTTTTCCTTGTGTCCATAAACCCAGTGCAATCAGGAAGACAAGACACATTATTGCTGAAGGAACATCATCACCTGTACCTTTCTGCAATATTGACCTGCCTGGTTAGGCATTTGTAAAAGAGGAACTTCAGTTCCTTTTTTTAAATATTCTGGGACTCTTCATCCTGATCTTTTCTGTTGATAACTAAGCCATATGTGGCATCCTGGAGGTCTGTACTAACCACCTCTTGGCTTCTTCTGGATTGGTGGCCAATCTCATTGAAAGTGCACCTTAACTTTAATTCCACTGCCACTGTTGCCAAGTTTGTGGTATAATGTAGCCTTCTTTACCTGATTATATAAACATTGCATCTTAAAGGAAAAATCTCCATCTAGAAACCTCAAAGCTTATCTCTAGGCTAACGTTTTTGAATGATATATACCAAAGAATAAGAGTGCCATCATGCTTAAAAAGCAGCCACTGTGGCTGGAATTACTCCAACATTATAACATATTAAAACCAAATTGATTTTGATTAAATAAATAAAATTGCAATACTCCAACATATATTCTTTGTTACCATATATATTCCTCTCACACTTTAGTAAGCCTTATCTAACATACCTATGAATTCACTGACTTAGGTGGACCACTCAAAGGAACCATCAAGGTACACTTCAGTCTTGAGGAAGCGATACCCCTTTCTCATGGAACACTGGATGATTTTGCTCCATTCAACCTACCGTATTTTTCGCCGTATAAGACGCTCCGGAATATAAGACGCACCCAATTTTAAAGGAGGAAAATCTAGAAAAAAAGTTTCTGAAAGATTATTCCCCTTCTGATCACTCATGTGCCATTCATACCGGTATTCCCCTTCTGATCACTCATGTGCCATTCAAATTCCCTTTCTGATCACTCTGTACCTTTCAAATTCCCTTTCTGATCACTCTGTCATTCAAACTCCCCTTCTGATCACTCTGTCATTCAAATTCCCCTTCTGATCACTCTGTGCTTTTTTTCTATTGTACGGCAGTTAGGACAGGGAACAGCAGGTGGCGCTGTGCCGGCTTCTTTCGCTTTGCTTTACAGACAGGAGAAAACACGATGCTGGCAGAGGAGAGAAGAGAGACACGCTGCAGCCAGAGACACACGCAGGATCGGGTATCGGGTGAGTATATTATTTTAATTATTTTATAACACATTTGTCGTATAGGACGCACTAACTTTTCCCCCCCAGTTTTGGGGAAGAAAAAGTGCGTCTTATATGGCAAAAAATACGGTAATCCAGATCTGCTTTACTTATGTGCCAGGGAGCCATCTCAACAATCGGACTCCGTGGATGGAGCTAAACGTTCTGACATCACAAATGGATTACGGCTTTTATTGGTTATTTTTGGCGCAGTGTACACTATTGTTGAGTATTCCCCTTTTTTTGGAGGGATAGTGCAGTGCACTATCCTTGGGAGTAGCTGCAATTCTTGAGCAAGCTCAGTGGAACAGAAGAACAGCAGATCAGGATCAAAATGAATGGTGTAAAATCATCTAGTGTTTCAGGAAAAGGGGTATTAATTCCTTATGATTAAATCCCACCTTCACTATTGCATTGTTTAAACGGACCACCTAAGGCTATGTACACGCGTGCAATGACTGAACGATGCATGAATGAGCGCTGTACATACAGAGCCATTCTGCTCTTCAGAGAGGGGAGGGGAAGAACGACAGAGTGGCACCTTGCTGCGGTCTCTCCCCCTGCACTTCCAATGCAATCGTTCGTCATCCATCATCCGTAGATCCTCCGGGGCGGTCGTTTTAGACAATGGACGAGGACCATTGTACACACGCAAGATTATCGATTATCGCACGAGAACCATTGCACGTGTGTTCCGAGCCTAAGTCGGTGAGTGCGTGAGTATATTAGATAAGTATTACTGAAGTGTGAGAAGATGATCTATGGTAACAAAGGATATATGTTTTGGCAAACTTTTTTTTTTGCTATTATTTATTGTTGAGTTGTGGAGTAGAAACATTATTGGCCTAGTTTTTATATTGTTAAACTTTAGTGCCATTCTGAATCAAATTGAACATTTTTAATAATTTGCCCATGTTGGCCAATCAGGTGATTTAGTTTTCTACAGAATAATACATTAAATATTCTTGGTACTGTGGCAAGCATCTGACATTTTTATTTTATTCCATTGTTTTATTAAAAAGAAATATTTTCTAGTTCCTGTCATTGAATTTCAGCACAGTGTTTTGCTTTAGTCTTACTCAGAGCAAATCTGTTTTCATTTAACATCTTTTCACACTGTTGTGTTTCATATAAAGCTTTTAGTGTGTTAAAACCTGATCAAAGGTACAGGAAAGTGAAACACATTAAGTATGAAGTTGTTAATCTTTCAGGTACATTTTACCATTCAAGCAGCTGATTGAACTCCTGTCAACACATAAAATTGCCTAAAAGATTTGCAGTGTGAAAGCTTACTCTTACCTAAAATGATGGCTGACAAAAACCTACCTAGTGGGGTCTCTCAATTCAATAGCAACTCTAAAGACTTCAATAGCAACTCTAAAGACATATATTGATTGAATATCAAAATCTGGAACTCCTCCATGCATTGTTTTTCAGGTTAAACTCATGGCTATTTCAATATGTTAGGCTCTCCTGTTTTGAAAAAACTGAAAGAATTGTCTGTGGTGCACAATCATAACAAACCTTACACTTTGATGCCATTTGCCTAAATTACATTTTATGCTTTTACCCCCTGTAACTGCAAGAACATGTGCTCAAATTTGAGTTTTTTCTTCCTGGGTAATTGGATGTTACCTCCATGAATATGTAAAATTAAACCAAGTTATTAACACCTTTTAAAGTTACACTTGTATCTGATTGGTCTGGTGATGATGAGGCATTGAATAGTCTAGTAAAATTACAACATATTGGGCATATCATTGTGCAGGGAGGGGGGAGTCTCGTATTGTAAAAAGGTTGACCATGGATGCAAACTCCAGTGTTTTGAGAATGCAGGTCACTGGGGAACTAGGGAGGCAATTATTGTTAAACTTTATCACTTTTCCTTGAAAGTTTTAGTGTTTTAGTTTTACATTCATTGCATTTTTTTGTCTCTTTTCGTCAGGCGATCCCTGTACCATTTCCTCCCAGATGGAATTGGAAGAAGCCTTCCGCCTATACACTATATACAAAGAGGAGGGCCTCAGCATTCATGGTAAGTGCCAAATCATTACTCTGATTTGGGACAGGTGGGATCTACTATTACTGTGTGTTGTCATTTATCATTCTGCATTTGTTGATGATCTTCAGTTTGGACTTCAGATAATCTGTGGTGATGTGGTCTCTCTTGTAACATGTCTATTCCCCTCCTGTGGGGTGTCGATAATGTCTTACATTCCCTTTTGGCATATTTGACCCATTCCTCCAGCTTGTCCACTGAGATTAGCCCTCTCCAGCTTTCCCCTTTCCTCTGTGGCAGCTTCTCATTGTCTAACATCTTCTGTAAATGTGTACAAAGTGTAAGAGGCATTCCTGGCAATGTCATTATTTCACTTATGTAGTGAACAAATGAACCAGGAGCAAAATTCTGCATGTGTACCTAAGATTTCTGAAGGTATTTGAGGTGATGTTGTCTTTCTGACACCAATTGGATGGTAAAGACCAAGAGGGTGGGTTAAAGATCATGGAGGATGACACTTTCCTCCCCTAGAAAGGGAATAGATCTTGGGTCTACGTGATACAAGGATGGTAGCCCATTATACCTTTCAATTCTCATCTATCTTAATGCCATCATCAGGATGGCAAGAAAATCCTATTGTGTAACAGTGACTAGAGACCCTTTGAACTTGCACTGAACTTTGCACAGATCCTTTCCTTTCCAGTGGTTGGGTAACAGTGAAGTAAAGGTCATAACCATTTGGTGCTGGGACATTCAGTGTTCTCTCCAGACCCTTCTAGCTCTGTGCACCACCCGGCACTTTTCAGTAACCATCCGGCACTTTTCAGTATACTTTTCAGTAACCACCCGGCTGTTTGTGGGTGGTTACTAAAGAGTTGGGTCACAATACAGGGTTGCTGCCCGCCTACAGCTTCTTCCCACCCAGCTTAAAAAACAATTCTGGGTTGAACACTGAAGTCTGCCCTTGTGTTTAGGACAAAGAAACAGGTTCACTTTAACCTACCATGAACCATTAAAGAGCCTTAAAGTTGTTCATGTAATGTTTTAGTCTTGTTTCTTATTAGGTGCAGGTTTTTACACAGTCATTCTTTAAACTTGTAACTCTTTAGGCCAAAGCTTTAGGTGGAATATTTTATATGACAAGCACAATAGGTCCATAATGCTTTCTGACCCACCAAATCACATCAGAGGGGTCGTCATAGCTTTTGTGCATGCTGTGCACTAAATACGAACTATTTTTTTCTCTATATATGAGTGGTGTCCCAAGTGCTAAGATTTTGCTTGAAAGCGTGATATGTTATCATTAGAACACTTCAAAGCAGCCAAGTATGTCACAGCCAGCACGAAAGTAAGGAAGTGACAAGAGGGATTTTATGCCCTTCAGAATAAAGAAACTTCAGAAGGAAAACCAGGTCATCATTTTGTATGGCATTATAAACTGCTACTGGAGCAGAATGAGTTACATTGTAGCCAGGATGTGGTACACTGTGACAGTGTGACTGGTGGTTTAAATAATTTGAATAATTGTTAAGACCTTATACATTATCTCGGTGCTGTACTCAGTTTATTCACTGTCCAGTTAGGAAGCTAGAGGTGGGAAAATGACATATAAAGCTCAAATACTGAACCAGGAAAATACATTTTTTCATTCTTTACAAAACAAAGGACACTAGGAAGCTGGATGACATTAAAAGGACACTAGACAGTTGTTAGCCATAACTTCCTTATACAAAGCAGTGGTTTGGCTCTCCTGTGGTCCCTCATGCCCCTCCCCCCAACACCCCCCCCCCGCTACCTGAATTGTGAACAAATTTACAGCATTAGTGTGGACCATGGGTGAGGCAGACCTCTACTTGTGTGTGATACAGCTGCTGTCCCCCTTGCAGACTATTGCAGCTCAAGATATTATAACCCTGTCCAAAAGGGCAAACAAATATCAAATATATTACTGTGAAGCAGCCAGGCTGTATATACAGTATTTGCAAGGTTCAGTTAGGCTTGAAAGCAAACCAAAAAAAACAAATGGTGTTTTTTAACAATCGCTCATCCTATCCAAATGGGAAAATTGCAAGAGTCCACACTACTCAAAGGACCTCTTAGGCACTTCCATTTCTTCAGAACCCAGTATTGGCATATCTGCCAATCTGCATTAGTGCCTGAGCCACTCTTTGTATAAATACACTATAAACATAAAACTGTTATTGTGTAGGTAATAGCTGGATTGCAGTAGGTCAGAATTATATAGTGAATATTGGTTGGTAGCACACCAGCACTTTGTAATGAATACTAGATTGGCAGCTCGTGTGCAGTGCCAACAATTTTACATTGGTTAAAAAAATGCAAACCTGTGAAGCAAAAATCATAAATAAATACATGGAAAACCTTCATATTGAGAACCCTAAAACGATGTTCAATCCAGAGGAAGGTAAAACAAAATATAAAGCTTTGATCAATTTTGTTTACAGCAGGGGGAACATATATTAATGCAAGGTGATAATATATTCCTGTGTTAAGGGAGAATAAATTCAGTTCTGCTGAACTACTCCTTTTTTAGCCATCATTCTGGAACTGTCTTTTGCAGAGATCTGGCAGCCCCGGGGAAGTTGGACAATCATTTAAACCTGCTTTTATAAAGTCTTGAAAAAGCCTGTACAGAAATGATTGCAGGTTTAGAAAGGAAGTCACTCTTTTCTGTTTAAAGTGGCTATATAGCATGAGAGACACTTTTTAGAACCATGAACTGACTGGCTTCACCGCAAAAGAAATAGATGGAAAAGTCAAGTTTTTATTATTTCCGTTTTAATAAGTGCTGCTCTTTGAAATAACAACCATGCTAGACAAATATATTACAGGCATATTTGCTGAGTACTATTTTTAAAAAAGATCTTCATTTTTAGTGTAATAACAATTCATTATCTGTTCTGCATGCAGGGATGCTTTGAGCAGATCTTTCTTTCACACTTCCTTTGTTATTTGCAGAGACTCGATTTATTCTTTGCTTTTGGCTTTGTTCAACATCTGCTGTATGTGTAATTACTTTTGATGTTCTGCAGAGAGTACATCTTTACACTTCACCTTTCTGGATGTGCAGAACATAGGAAAGTACATTATGTCAGAAGTCATTGACATTACAAAGTGCAAAGGATGCCGCCTTTTAAAATTAATCAGTTTTGTTATGTTTGGCCAAAAATTGATCTCCCAAAATAAGGGTGGATATACGTATTGGTGTGTTTGAGCTGCAATAGGTCATTCATTTTTTTACAGCAAGTCTCAAGCAGCTACCTATCAAAGCTTAACATGATAATGTCATAGAACAGCCATGATATTTAACATTTTATGGGCCCTTTTTATTTGCCTGCATTGATGAACTTTGGCCTTGTGTCAGTGGAATTACTTAACAAATGCATTTGACCTTCTTCTGACCTGCATTTCCCTGTTCCAAGAGGGCTTAGCATTCACATAGAATGCAAAACTGGTGTGAGGTAAGGAAAATCTCATCATCAAAGTCCCTTATAAATCCATGGCATAGGTCCAAAGTGAGGGTGTTGTTTACTGGACTACTTTTTATACCGCTGAATTTCCAAGCTAAGACCTGGGGTGCAAAGTCACTTTTTAGTCACAGGTGGGATTGCAAGTTGGCAGATTTAAAAACAAATGAATGCAACTCTGTAATAATTAATACAACATTAAATTTATTTTACAATCAATGCAAACAGTGTTAAGTACTGAAATTGGATTGGTATCGGACTCCTGAAATCTGTGCAGTAAAACTCAGACTGCTAGTATATGAAGCAGGACATAGAGCCCGGCAGGCTACAGGGACCATTTGCTAACAAGGAACATTATGATAGAAGGAGAAAGCATTTCACAGACATGAGCTCACCAGTTTGCTGCTTCTCCTTTTACTGCCTGGGCAATCTGCTTGGAATTGTGCTTTAAAGTGTTCTGAAATACAGAATTGGGCGTATGTTTTTACACAGACCATGTCAGTGGACCTTGTGATAGAGTTCAGTAGTAAAATTGGCAGGGTCACAAGCGGCACAGAATTATATTTCCCGGGACACCACACTGTTGATTAGTGCATGTGGGAATTTCTATGCCCAGGTACATTGTTTTGAGAATGGAGGTTAGTATTGACATTTGCAGGGCCACTATGGAGTCACAGGATAGAAGGACTGATGTGCATTTCTGAGCCAAAGATACTATACAGCTGTCCTGGAAATGATCATTTCTATTGATATTAATAGATACATCTACTTGCCTATTACTACACTTCTGTGCCAAGATATCCTGGTATATTATTATGATAAGCCTGGGGATGGTTGAAGTCATATTTTTAGACATTCTGGTGCTGCACCGGGTATTGGAGGCAGTGGTATTTGCTATTTCTAGAGATGCAGTGCTATTTAAGTTGGGATGGACTGGGTATTATTTAGAGTCTAAACAAATCCATTAGCTAAGAATCCAGAAGTTTGGGCACAGGCACACTGTCATTCTAAGGTTTGAATTGGGAAAGAAGTATGTACCATGAATTAATGTGATCTTCATGTGCATAATACACACTGTAAAATTCCAGAAAACTGGGGCATTTGGAGACTGTTTGGCAGTTTGTTTGTTTGCAGCAGGTAATTTTATTTTTTTAAACATTATTATATGTGGTGTAGTGCCAAAGAGCACTTGCGCCCTAAATCTGAACTCTGGGCAAATATCCATTCATTAATCTAGTCATGTACAGGATACAATGAAAAAAGCACAATATCCCTAAACATCCAGTAGCTTAGCAGGTAACACTAGAAAAAAGATTTCTTGCAGTAGTGCTGACAAAACCTTAGATGGATCATACTTATGCAAACTACAGCCTAGTATGTAAAGGTTCAGTCCATGCAGAGCTAACATTTCAGTGTTTAGTAGATGATGGAGAGCTTAAACCTAAGTTCCCTATATCACTTGAAATAATTTACTAGAATGTCAGTGGTGCAATGGATGCATGTGAGTTCCTGGATCTGTGGAGGTTGCTACAGAAATAAACACCATACCAGGGTTGTGGACTTCTTAGGATAAAGTTGTCCGTAACATAACCTGGAGGAAATACATAAAGTGAAAGAATTACAGTTTTTTGACGCACCAGGCTCCACATATAACTAAAATATAACATTTGTAAGAGCATTCAACCCTCTGTTCTTAAGCCAGCGCACCACCTTCTATCACGTGGCCATGTAAAAGCAGCAGTAAAACACAGCTATAGTATATATGAAAATATTAATTGATCTTATTCACAGTTTTTTGTCTTGCAGTGTTTCCTAGCATCCCTGAAAAGCCAGGCATGCCATGTCCAGGAGAAGACAGTGAGTAAACTACATTTTACTTTTTTTACTTTTTAGTTTTTGCCAAGAAACCTCCATTTGAGGCCTTACATTGTGTTTTACATATTTCAGAACATAATGTTCTTTTTGTTGTTTAAATTAAGTCAAATATCAAAGCATGATGGTAAACAAGCATTGATTAGTTGCCAAGTTGGTAAACACTTCTTACTTGTATAGTAAATATTCTTTGTTACCTAAACTGAATATTCATTAAATATGAAGGGGTAATGGGTCTGATTTATTAAAGCTCTCAAGGCTGGAGAGGATAAACTTACAGCAGTAAAGCTGCAAACCTGGAATAGATTTCTTCAAAGTTATTTGCTATTCATTAGCAAATATTTTCAAACCTGGACCAAATCCATTCCAGGTTTGCTGGATCGCCCAGCTTTACTGCTGAAAGTGTATCCTCTCCAACCTTTTGAATGCTCTAATAAATCAGGCCCAATGTATCCAGTACAGAAGGACTTAGACACCTGTTCAGTCCAAATCAGACTTCCTTTAGTTTATAAAAGGATTTGTGATTGTTTTGGCCGTAATCCTGAACAGCAACAATTTTGCAGGTAATTGTGACAGATTTATTGTTATACTATTTTACACTAAAAAAACGCTGTAACAAATTAATGTTGTGAAAAAATGCATAAGCAGAGGATTGCCTTCAGCAAAACCACAGGTAGCAAAATGGTAAATGGAGATGTGAAAAAAAAAAAAAAGGTTTTAGAAAGGTACATTTCCCAGTTCTTTCAAATGATTCTGCCTTTCTAGTAAATTATAAAATCTAGCTTCTTGGAATTTCATTATCCTGATCTTGTTTATGATATTGTATTATGCCACTTTAGAAGTAGATATCATCTTTTTAATTTTCTCATTATTAACCAGTGGCTGACAAAATGTCTTCACTGAGATTATACACAAATTCTGTTAGGTCTTTGAGTGGCCAGTCCAGGAGGGGAATTGGGAGATTTGACAGAATTGTCTTCTTATTCCCTTTGGAGAGTAACTTGTTGCCCCCTTTTTCAAAGCAAGTTGTAATAGGAAATGGTCTGGACTGCCCAATAGGACAAGTTGGGAAAGAAGACTATCGACAAGGATTATGCAAAATGTTATATTTGTAACAAACTATAAAATCCAATTGATTAATTTTCGAGTTGTTCCCTTAGATTGAAAAAGTGTTTCTTTGAACCATTCATTAGGCAACAAATTTTAAAGTAATCCTGGTTTCAACTAAGTGAATTATCATGCTGTATGAAAAAAGGTGCTAAAAGAAAAGATATCACCATAGATACAGATGTAAGGTGATAATTTATCTTTCTTGCCTTCAGATATCTTTTGCTAAATTCAAGTGAATCAGTCAGTCATTTGTCTCGAAATATGAGTGTGTCAAATGTAGATCTGGGCAAAATAAAAAATGACCCCATCCCACGAAATGCGATGAGCTTTTTACCTTCCGCCTAAGCTACCACTGCTTTGCTGAAGTCCCAAGTGGTGTTATAAGTCTTGCCTGGGTTCTCCCCTCCTGGTCTACAACATTTGTGGGGTCATAAATGGTCCAATGAGACCAAGGTTGAATTTTTTGGTTACAATTTCAATTGGTATATATGGGGCAGAAGCAATACTTTGCTTTACTAAAGGAACATCACCACCATGCGGTGAAACATGTGGTGGCCATATCATGCTTTGGGGTTGCTTTTCCTCAGCTGGAACTGGGGCTTTAGCCAAAAGGAAAAGAATTCTGAACAGTTCCAAATACCAGTAACTTTTGCTCCAAGACATTTAGGCGTCTGCTGAGGAGAATTTCACTTTTTTATCACTATGACAAGAAAAACCCAGACCTAAATCTAATAGAAAATCTATGGGGTGACCTGAAGAGGGTTGTGCACAATGGATACCCTAGCAATCTGACCAAATCTGAGTGCTTTTGCAAAGAAGAATGGGCAAATATTGGCAAGTCAAGATGTGCCATGCTAATAGATTTCTACCCAAGAACATTGAATGCTGTAAATAAAACAGAAGGTTCTTCAGTATAGTATTAGTTTACGGCTGTGCATACTTATGCAGCCATCTTATAGTATGTTTTTCTTATTTTTTACATTTTTTTTTTCAGGTTTTAGGAAAAGTTTTGAAATGATTTATTGCGGTCTCATTTTTTTTATATCCTCTATATATTCCTTTGAATGTTTTCCTTCACATCCTGTTCTAGTTGGAAGTAAGGTAAAAAGCAGCCTCACTTTGAACAATAAAGTATAACGCATTGGCTAAAGCTGGGCTTCAAGTTTAAAATAATAGCAAGAACTTTTTTTTTGGGAGGGAGTCTGTGGAAGACTGTAATAAAAGGATATAATTTGGTATTAGACACCGTGTCTATTTAAAATGTTTAAATTTTCACAAGATTGTAAATCTAAAGAAAATATTAAAAAAAAAAAACAAAAAAAAAAAAAAAACTTTCTGATAGTTTGTGCTTTTGTCACCCCGATTATCAGTAAATCAGCTACTCATAGTGAGGAGAGCTGGGACATCATTTTGTTAATGAAGGTGATCATTAAAGGCTTCCAATGTGTAATGTTATACCCCCTTCAAAGAAAATAAAAAAATAAAAGCAAGTTCCTAATGCAATTGATAGTTACCAGAATGAACATGAATTACCAGTATACAAAAATAGGTACTGGAGCCAGTGCTGTTTTCATAAGTGCATTTAAAATTGAAAGGGATTTTTATTTATTGTGCATGTTTTAATATGAAATAAATACTTTGTTTTACTGCAGTCGTCCAAATCATAAAGCTGTTCCTTTCTTTTCTTAAGCTCTTTCAGTCCTGTGCACATTTTAATTCCGTTGTGTTGTCGGTATCCCAAGGCCTTTGGAAAAACAGTGATGGCAAACAATTTCAATGCAAATGAAAAGAAATGACAATATTGTACAAACACAGAGCTTCATCTGTCTCTGCAAAAGTTGTAGCATTTGTGGCTAGGCAAGGTCATAATGGTGATTTTCTGCCAAATCTACAGATAGTAATAATAGGGAATAATATTGTAAAATAAACTATATGGGAACAAATGAGTTATTATTGGAGGACTGAATGTATTTTATTATTGCATCCAACCTTATGGCAGTATGAAATGAAAATGTGGTTCCTTTGGTTTTGCTGAAGTTCTTTTAACTAAAATAAGAAATACAATACCTGGTTCCCATTGTACCGAAAGTACTGATAATGTGTTCTTTATCTAAGGTACATAAAAACAGCATTAATCCTCCTGGCAGATACATCATAAGTGGGATTGATTCTCGCACATCCACAATTGTTGAGTATCTGTATTATTTTTTTCACAGCCAAATATAAGGAAGACTTCTTATCCTAAAGATACCAAGGATGTGATTATTTCACAGAAAGAGAATGAACATATTCTGATGATTTAACACTGCAGATGTGTCATTGCGTTATACTATCATTTTTCTTGAGGACTGCTTAACACCTGTAGAATGTTATCTTAATAAACAATTTTAACTAGGTAATGGATCTTTCTGCTGTCAGATTTAATGATACCCAGGGTGTGATTGAATGACCTGTTAACTCACTGGTGACTTTAGTGAAAGAATTGGGTCTAAAAGATTTTTTGAGATCCCAATACCTAGACACATGTCACTAAATCTGCTGCCCCCTAAATGCATTGCACACTTTTCAGAATAGATTTAGCACTGGGAAATATGCGGTTTCTTCTTAAAGCCACTAAAAGTGCAGTTAAACCCAGGGTCTGTCCTACCACTATTCTTTATTTGATTTGATTGTCAGAGTTGTCTGGGGGCATTATGTTGAACCTTAGCCTCTTTTGGCAAAGATAATAATATTCTAACTCTCCATTCTAACTATTTGTCTCTGTTTCTCGACTGTGCTTGCATTAATATTGTATAAGATGCCTTTATCGGGGGTCCCTCAAAAAGCAAGTAGTTGAGGCTGAACTTAATTCCCCCAGCTAATGGGAGTTTGAATTGTTTGTTGGACACAAGGGTAAGGCAAGGCCCAAGGGTCAGTTATGACTTAACTGCGGACAACATGGAACATAAAATTTAAATTTACAGAAAAACCTTGTTTTGATCCGATAAATTGCAAGGGTGGGAAATATTGATTTAAAACTCAACAAAATTGGAATTTGTTATTGTTACTAACTTCCCTAGCAAATACTATTGTTTAAAAAAGTTAGGGCTAGATATTGACGGAATTAAGAAAAATAGTTATAGCTGGTTATATTTGTGGGTAGAAAGGGAATGATATATTACTTTGCCAGCCCCTGCCGAAGCCCAGTGGAGTTGCATGGTGAAACGTGTGTGTTTGACGTCATTATGTTTTTTGACTGATGGATTCTGGATGGATGGATGACTGAGTTTTCTTTCTCCTGGATTGTTTTAGTGCATATGTTTTATTAAAAAGCCAAATGATTTGGCACTATATGCAATTTTTGTTGCACAAGTCAATGTTACAGATAGCTGTTTTGTAAAAATTTGGATATAATTTCAACAATCATATAAAGCAGTGGCATGGATTCCTTTACAGACTTCACATAAGCGCATACTGACCTCTGCCGAGGGTAGAACGTACAGTAACCTAAACTCTTCAAGAATATAATTCAGTCTACAAACAGACCAAATGACTAATGATGTATCTATTTCTTGCTGTGCAGCTATGAATATACCTCCATTTCTATCAGTAGTTAACCTGAGGCATAACCCTGATATAAAGTCATGTATACTGTTAAAATGAAGCCTGGGCTGGCTTGAAATGTTTCTTGTGTAATAACAGTTCTGGGATACATGCAACTATCTTTTTGGAGCCCCTTTTCATCCTAAAGCCCTTCTGTACATGGGGGGCCTGTGTGTGCTTTTCCTTCACACCTCTCCCTGGTTCTGTGATTCACTTGTCAAATTAAAGTGGCAATTCTGCCTATCTTAAGTTTCAGCACCTGGTCATTGATAGGTGTGGATGTATCTTGGAAGTGTCTTTGTTACAATTGAAAAAAAGAAAAAAGTATAAAATATATATTGTAAGTATAATAATGCTTATCTGTCCGGCTGCTCGCACCATCGAATGTCATTGTCTTGAAGAATATAAAATTATAATCTGTCAATAATGCATCCAAAACTTTGGGAGTGACAAATACCTTCATACCCTGCTGTGGTTTTATCTTCTATATTGCTTGTGGATGGTGCTGGGAGTCCTATTAACAGAGGAATAACCTACAAGGAGGTCTGTGATTCTATTAAGCAATTGCTGTGATGTAGGCACACCAGCCACGTAGCATTACCAGGTTGGTGATTTGGGATGTCAAACACTAAAAAAAATCAATTTAGAAATCCTAAATAAGCCTCTCTCATTATTAAAGTGGAACTAAACAAAAGCATAAATATTGTTCCTTGCCTAAAAACTTACCTGTTCACAATATTTTCTGAAGTTTACTCTGACCTGCACATGACATGAGTAAAATTTCTGTGTGCACTGTCATTCATAATTGTAGCAGTCATAAAGTGGCAAAAAAAGAAATGCTACACAATTTTTATTTATTTTATATTTCAATGAAATGTCTAAAACATTTCCCAACTAGGATTCCATAGAAGCTTAGGGTTCTTGTTAGGGGTTTCTTGAGCCTTGGCAGGTTTACCTCCCATCTGATGGGGTTGCACAATTCTCGGTTCAGTGCCATTTAGCAAAGCCAGTAGGATGATGCCAGTGATCTTTTTTAGCTGTCTTGATGAATGGCATTTTGACGAACTTGACAGTTTACATTTTCCCACCATTCTTGATGAATTTTATGAATGGTTCCCTGACACCTAAATATATTTAAAGAGTTGAGAATGCCTGGTCTAAAACTAAAGAAAAGCATGAAAAAAATTACAAACACATTTCACTTTAAGCTTTACTGTTTCACATGGTGCTTTCCATGGGGATTTAAAGTGGAGCTCTAACTGCATTACTTACTGACAACAATCAGCAGCTCCCTTTGCAGTAATTTATCTTTGCCACTAGATGTCACCATGTCCTCTGAGCCCTCATGGACCCTGGGGGTGCGTCACAACACACCAGCCTAGGCTCAGAGTACTACAGCACTGAGCAATGCTCACATACAGTTAGGTCCATAAATATTTGAACAGAGACATCTGAACCCAATTGAGCATGCATTTCACTTGTTGAAGACTAAACTTCAGACAGAAAGGCCCACAAACAAACAGCAACTTAAAAGGCGCTGCAGTAAAGGCCTGGCAGAGCATTAAAGCAGGAAACCCAGCATCTTGTGATGTCCATGAGTTCAGGACTACAGGCTGTCATTGCCAGCAAAGGGTTTTCAACCAAGTATTAGAAATGAACATTTTATTTTCAGCTTTTTATTTTGTCCAATTACAATTAAAAAAGGCTTTAGTTCCTCACATTTTTATGCAATCTTTTTGTTCAATCCAATGAATTAAAGCTGAAAGTCTGCAGTTCAACTGAATCAGAGTTGTTTCATTTAAAATTATTGTGGTAATGTACAGAACTAAAATTAGAAAAAAGTTGTCTCTATTCGAATATTTTTGGACCTAACTGTATCATAACATATCACTTAAACACTGTTATGGGGTAACCATGGTCTGTTCTTTTTCCTCCCTAGTTGTTCTTACAGCCAACAAGTGGCCTTTGCAAATTTAATAATTAGGCATTAATCACTGTTGTTACCAAAAGGCTGGATCTACATGGACGTTTTTAAAAAATGCCTGTAAACGTTCCTATTGTGTTTATATGCGTTGTTATGCACTTTTATTAGCGTTTTAAAGCTTGCCTATGGCGCGGTTTCCCCTGGTTTTTCACGTTTTCCTGCATTTTAAACTAATTTGCATATTAAGTGCTCAAAAACGCGGGAAAACGTCCCATTTAAAATCAATGGAAGCGTTTACCTGCGTTCTTGGGCGTTTTCCAGCGTTAACCCAGCGTTTTAATTTTTTAAACGTTGCAAGCAACGCTTAAGATAGGTGTCGTAAACATGCTTTAAGGAAACGTCCTGGTGTAGATTAACTCATTTTATTGCATAGGGATTTCAAACAGGGGCTTTAAAAGCCCCAGGTTAAAAGCTGGGGAAACAGTCCGTGTAGACTAAGCCTAAAGAAACCAAGAATTAAGATTTAATAAATAATGTGAAAACAAGTAGTATGAAGAAAAACAAACAAACAAAAATGGTGTTTTAGCAAACTTAGTTAGGGTCCCAGGGCTTTGCTCATTGTAATCAGTCAATAGTGGTGTTTTTAGACACCAGCCCTAAAATATAAAAATCTCAATGCACATTAACAAATTCTTTTTTAAACTAGCTGTGCATCACAAAATCATGGATTGTTAAGTTATGTGTACAGTTAGGTGATGGCTAAGTTAGGTTTAGTCTACACGGAGGCTTTAAAAGCCCTTGTTTAAAATTCCCATGCATTACAATGGGCTAATCTATACCAGAACGTTTCCTTGAGGCACGTTTATGAGCGTTATCTATAATGCTGCTAGCAACGTTTAAAAAATTAACACATGGGGTTAACGCTGGAAAACACCCAAAAACACGGGTAAACACTTCCATTGATTTTAATAGGTCATTTTTCCACGTTTTCCCACGTTTATATTCGCTTGAAACTTAAACGTGGGAATAGACGTGTTCCGGAGTTTTAAAGCTTGCCTAAAAATGTGCATTTAAACGCACTAGGAACGTTTAGATGCGTTTTTAAAAATGTCCGTGTAGACCCAGCCTTAGGCCGCGTTTTCCCATGTTTTTAACGCATTAACGTTTTAAGTGCCTATAAACGCAGAAAAAGGCTCCATTAAAATCAATAGAAGCATTTAGCTGCATTTCCCCGCATTTTTAGGCGTTTTCTAGCATTACTGCCGTGTTTTATTTTTTAAAACATTGCAAGTGTTTATCGATAACACTCATAAACGACGTGCGTCAAGGAAACGTTCTAGTGTAGATTAGCCCATTGGAATGCATAGGAATCATTGAAATGCATGGGAATCTCAAACGTGGGCTTTTAAAGCCTCGGGCTAAACTCTGGGGAAAATGTCTGTGTAGATCAAGCCTTAGAGGAATATATAAAGGTTTTTTTTAAGTGCCTGAGGACCAACAAAGGAGAAACAAAGTAACAGTTTAGCTTTGCAAGAAGTCCCTTCTTGTTGGCATTTACCTAGTCTTAAAAAGCTCTTAAAAAACAATGTATACACACTTGCAATTGCTTATTAAACCTAGCATGACTTCTGAAGTGAAGGTTAGTGTACACACTTATAGTATATAATAGTATTATATATTTTGAATTGTGGAAGTAATTTGGACAGCAGCTACTCCTTTTTCTCCAGTTTTCATAACTCCACCGCAACTTTATTAATAATAATAAACGGGACTTATAAAGCGCCAACATATTACGCAGTGCTGTGCTTTGGAGGTTGCAAATGACAAATACAGACAGTGACACAGGAGGAGGAGAGGACCCTGTCCTGAAGAGCTTACAAACTAAGAGGTGGGGGAAGTAACACACAATAGGAGGCGAGCTTGAAACGGTTTTATTAAAATTAGACCAAAGCGTTTATTTTACCAATAGCTATTATTGTGTGGCTGTCACTTTTCTAGTTCAGTTTAGAATGAGTTAAAAACAAACTTTTTTTTTTTCTCTTTAGGAAAAGGAGATCTTTTAATATTGTTTACCCTGAAATCTCCACCCATGGGGTTTAGCCTTAATCTAAATGTCATATTCCAAAAGCATTGACAGAATATTCTGTTGATTTGACATTTTTCTTCCACAGATCACCACTGTCCCCAGAATGGCAGAGCTGGCATAGGGATGGCCTTGGAATTGTGATGTTTTGCCAGCTGTGGGTGGCTGCTGGGGTTTTCTTGCTGTGTTATTCCCACTAAGGGTTCCTCCTTATTTTACTGGCCAGCTACTGAAAGGATCTCAGTGTTATAGCTTTCCCCAGCTATGTCACTCCTTCCATTTCATACAGCAATTATGTGTTCTGCAGACCAGTGTAATAATGTTTTCCTACATGGGAGTCTCCCGGGGATGTGTTGTTGCCCTGTGTATGTGAGGGCCCTGCAGACAGTAACACGGTTGGCATTGGAACATCCCGCCCACCGCCTATGAGCATCTCGCTCTCTGTAGTTCCTAGTGCACAGAAAAAGGCTTTTGTCGCCTCAGCACTGCCTGTCCTCTACCTTCACACCGAGGAGAGAAAGAGAAGGGGAGGAGATAGGTGGGGAGCCCTGGCTGCTTTGTGCATGGGGTGCTCAACACAGCCACCAGCCGAGATGCTCAAACAATGCACCAGCTGTTACTTTTGGATGTATGCATCCTTTTAAAGGTGATCCTTTATTTCCCTTTCTCTGTATCTGTTTCTTCTTCATTGCCTTCTGCTGAAAATTAATCTTGTTTTCATTTCCACTGGAGATTTCCTGAAACTTCATTCAGGATTCCTCCCCAGTGATGCTCAGGCAACATTAACTCGTTAGTTGCTTGGCTGATCTAGTTAACTCCTCCTTGTCTGCGAGCTTTTTTGTTTACCGGTGATTTCCAACAGTGCACATGACCGAATGTTATTAAATACTTACTTTCCAAGCCAGTTTTGCTGATAATGTATTTGTTTTGGTTAAATTATGGTATTTCAATAATTGGACCCAATTGTCCTGATTATTTTCTCATTACCAATGGATTTTTTTTTTTTTTGTTTGGATTGTAGGAACGAAGAATGCTACTTCAATAAAATACAAATGATTATGGATTGATTTGCTCTGTTATGTTTATAGTGTCAGACTACATATTGCACCTCCCTTTGGTATGTCACGGAGTCTGATGTCAGGGGCAGCACTCTGAAGTTTATGTTTGTGTAGTACCAGGTGCATGGCTGGTGGCACCCGCTTTAGTGTTTCTGGGGCATCCAGGCCATGTTTTCTTGTATGCCTCAGCTGTTCAATGCAGCCTCCCATGAGATGAGCCACCCATGCCTGGATACACAGGGCAGGGAGACATCTAAACAACCTTCCATTAAATATGTGAATGCCGTCTCCTGCCTTTATCCACTGCTTGTCTGTAACATACAGGCTGATCCTGCCTTTTGTCCTTGATTTGTAATGATAGCAGAATAGCAGCATCCGTTATTAAAGGAACGGCAGAGGGGAGGGTGGTTGTCGTGGGGAGGGATGTTTCCCTTTAACACATGCTTTATTATCAGAAACAGATAAATGACTTTTCTTTGGGTTGGTAAAAAAAAAGAGAATACTAGTGAGGAATGTTTGTGGATGTATACTGAGAGCTGATGCATTGCTGTGTGCAAGTGGGTGAATGTATGTGTGATGCAGACAAGTCAGCATATCACCTCTGTAGCTGCTGTGCCTTGTGGTTCTGCTTTGCAACCAGAGATTGTTAGAACACATCTTAGATAGCGCTCGTGTCCCTAGCGTGCGTGTGGATTTGGCTGATTCGAGTCGAGCTTCAGACTGGAATGAGAGATCTTGGAGAGAAAAAAAGGTCTTTTCAGCATTATTGATCAAAGAATCGAATCACTAAGCATCACTATGGAGAAGAGATGCTGCCGATAAGGAATATTAAAGCAAGGAATGTATCCCAAGAAATCTGATGGTATGTTAGCAAGGCCCTCGTTTTTACAGATCGAAGCTTTCTTCTCTACTGCTCCCTTCCTAGAAGGATGCTGCTACCTGGTATTTATTAACAGATGATCTTTTTCCTATTAGAGAAGTGCATGCCTTGGTTCTGTATCTTCTGCAGTGCTGTAAATGAGCAGACACTTGGATGCCTTTACATAAGGAGTTTATTCTCATGTGCTGCTGCTGGACAGAAGCTTGTGCTAGAATCGAGAAATTCCTTTGCTGTACCTGCGATTTCTTGATTAGCCTCCTTGTCCGGTTTATTTGATCTATGCCAGCTGCCCAATTTTATCAGCTCTGTTGGCTTACTGGTTTTTATTGTTTATTTTATAGATAAAAATTGTTGCTTGCCATTTTTATGATTATTTTTTTTATGTATCAGATTATCAGAATATATTGCATTCTATGTAATGGTATGTGACGGAGGGTGGGTATGGGATCATCCTCCTACATTCATATAGGCTACACAGATTAATAGCTTAATGGTACGGTATTGCTGTTCCTGCAGTGGCTGATACTTGCTCTGTTTTGATAGTGTTAATCAAGGGATTATAACTGAATCTGACTAGGCAGATCGCTGCTGTTGCTTTTTCTATAGCATCCCTATGTAATCTGGATTAGAAAAAAAGTAGTTTTCTATGCATACCAGTGCAGTGAATTGTGATTTGCCTTCAGTCTGGTCTATGACTAATGGTGAACCACTCCTATGTGACTGTCTGATGCCAAAGCTGTTTTGCCTTTAAAATAGCACCATGTAGGTCTGGCATCTTTAAAAGGCAACAAATTTGGATAAAAATAAGCATTGTGGCCATGGGCCTTTTAATGGGCAACTGGTTTACAGAGTTTTGCTGTATTTCCATAATGTTTACATAAAGTCCAGTTGAGTTTTATCAATTTGTTTTAGGCAAATATGGGTTACAAAACCATGAAGAACCAAGTCCATGTAAATGTTCCATCAGTGCAAGTAGCAATAGGAAAGTGCAGTAACCCATAGCAACCAGCTGTCACTTTAATGCATTGTTAAGCAGTCCGATAATTTAACAAGCTTATTTTGGCTTTCTCTTTGCAATTTTAGTGCCCCAAAATGTTGTATAATTATATTTTCATATTCTACTTACACATAGTTCTAAGAAGACTGATCTTTTTGTATACACACATACTTGAATGATTTTTGCTATATAGGACCTAAATTTCAAATTTTTTCATTCAATGATGTGAATGTAGATTTTGTTTTTGTGTTCGTAACACCAGAGTTTTAAAAGAGCATCAGTTGTGAATGTTAGCAGAGCCGAGTTTGTTTAGGATATATCTTGCATGTAAAGATGATTAGAATTTCCCTGAATATTTTGGTATTGTTGTGCAGCTATGTCTGACCACCACCTCCCCTTCGCTGGCACTCTAATTAAGATGAGGGGAGGAGGTCATTGTCATCACGTGATTATGCCAACAGTGATTCCAAGGTCACACTCCTCCTTTGATGCCAATTTGATGAGATCTTTCCAGCTGTGTGACCTTGTGTAACAAGCTGCAAGTTTGTTGTATACTCTTCCCTGCATATGCCATATATTCAGATACATTAATAATTGTTTAAATGTAATTATAATCATGCACAGGAAGCTGTGTCTCTTCTGCTAGTTTGTTTTTATCTGCCATAAAAAAAAAATAATATATAGGGTGTAGCAGACTGTGCTGCTGGAATAAGAACATCAAGAAGAATGGAGCTTGGAGGAGGGGGCCAGCTACTTTGAATTCTCCAGACAACATTTACTTTTAGCAAATAATGCAGGACAACATTATCGTAGGTAGACTTTATGTATGTGAGTTTGTTACAGATACAACATGGTATCAATTTTTGTTTTTTAGAAATAAGGGAGTCGTTCTTGTACCTTTCTTTGCACAGATTACTAATCCCGCAAAAGATCAGCCACATTACTAATCCTGCAAGGACTTTTTATTAGGCTTCTGCCTAAAGCATGTATACCTTTATAAAAAGGAAATTTTGCATGACTTTGATCTAAGCTTTGTGATCTAACAGAAATGGCTAACAGAGACTTGGATATTGGACTGTTGAATTGTGTGGCCAGATCTCACCTGGAGAAAAGGGCGAGGTTGAGATTCATGATGAGAAGTGAAGGCCTTCTATGTAACTGTAAAGGTTGACAGAAGTCCATTAAAGGATTGCAGTCTATTAAAAAAAAATGTCAGCATCAGTATTTGCTGCACACTGCTGTATCTAACAGGTTTGATGTAAGATGCAGTTACAGAATTCAGGTGGGAGGAGACCAATAATTTGCCTGTAAGCTCTCCTCTAAATTAGGCTTTTATAATTATTTTGGAACATTATTTTTAGTAAGACATATTTAAAAAAACAGAGTTCTTTAAAAGTATTTTTGCATTATACATTGATATCTATTTTGAGTATTTATAGATGTTTAAAGGTGAAGGGATAAGTGAACAATAAATGATTCTAAAGGGAAAAAAGACAACCTGGTGTGTATAACATCTTGATACATATATTCATATTCTGCTATTTAGATTTCTGTTATATGGGGTTGAAGAGCAGCCTTTCTCCTCCTTTTTATCATAGTGGAACCCTCTCTATAAATATATTCTTATAGGGCTCTATTTATAAAACAGTGAATCGAAAATACCCTCAAAAATTTTATTACTGCCATTGAAACACATTGACCTGGAAGATTTCCTGATTTATTAAATAGAAACCATAGTACAATAACATGGTAGTCAATATTAAGAATGCCTTCTACATTGCTGCCCAGTGGGAAGAATTACCAATTTATGGATTAGCCAAAAAATCTGATTTTTTTCAGGTAATCTCATCTGAAAAAGACAAATTGCTGATTGCTTAAGGAACCCCTAGCAGTCTCTGGAGGAAACCATGGGATCCTGGATGAGAAACAATGATTTAGGAGCAGTGATAGCCAACCTTTTCTGACCCACCGACCACTAAATTTATTTCGCAGGGAGCCATGTATCACTCAAAGGGAAGAAACTTCCGACATAGTGAAGTCATGATGCCAGAACCTTCCCACTCTCCCATCAAAGGTCCGAGCCTGCTATGGGAGAGTGGGCAGGTTGTGTCAAGAGATATAACCTCCTCACTTCACTGAGCCTGCCATCCATACAGAAGACATGGTTTGCGGCTCTGGCCACTTCGCCCCCCTTCACCTGACTCCACGGACCACTGTTTGGCAACCGCCGATCTAGGGCTAGCTTTAGCATAACGTGAAAAATAATCAGCAGATTGCATCTTCCAAATTAAACAGTATAGTAAATACTATAATCCTTACTTTTCACACTGAATAGTTAACATATTATTGAATTGACAGTGACTTGTATAATTGGTTTGGACTTGGGACAGATTGTGCACAACAGATTGTTAGAATGTGGGGCAATCTTCTAATTAAGATTTCTCAAACTTCCACTTCCATAATGAGAAACTAAAACAAACCTGAACAACTGAGAAAACTTTAAAAACAAAGTGCATACAAGTTCCCTTGTAACACTTTTTCCTGAGATAAACAAGTGCGACATAAACTTTCTGTTGATGCTTCTGTTTGTCATTGGATCCCAAATGATTTATTGATCTAAATCCCAGAAAATCTGTGTAGAAGAAAGCATAGCGCTATCATCAAGTAGCTTGGCCATTTGCCATCAAATAAATAAATTTTATATCTGTTTGTTTAATCCTTGGTATTTTGTACTTGTGCGGTCAGGGTTCACATTAAAATCTTGGTGGTTTCTTTGATCCTAATGTTTCTCCCTTTATTTTGTAAGTTGGCTACATAGGCCATTTTTATTGGTTTGTTTGCCTGAACATAACCTTCTCTGGTTAAAGTCCTGTTATGACCTTTATTTATTGGTTTACATCAACTAAACAATTGAAAGAGGTGGGGGGGGGATGATTGGGAAAGCAGATAGGAACTTCAAGAGGGCAAAGAGGTATGTATCTGCAATATGCAATTCTTGACTTTCCTTGACTTTGAGCTTTGTTGATAAAGCGTGGCTATGTCCCTTATACAGTTTGACTCTTTTGCTGGCCAGAAGTGCATTACTATTGGGAGACAGAAGGTGTGCAAGCTCTAAATTGAGAGTTGTGAACTGTACCACCCTTAGTGTAAATCTAATGATCTTCTGAAGCTGTTCTAGGTTCTAAACAGGCCATGTAATAAAAGAAGCCTCATGAACCCTAAAAAAAGTATTTGTGCGACTTCTCATAGGGACGAAGGGAAACTAGATTAACCGTGTTTGTGAAAGTTAACAGGGGAACTAGAGGGGAGAACATTGCAGAGCATGTTCACCATAATTGTGTGCAAATGCTACAGCACAATTTTTTTTTTTTTCAGTGAAAGCCCATGTTTGTTCTTGTATTAATAGTACTTAAAACTTTATTCCCCTAATGGTTTAGAAAAACAAAAAAAAATCTTGCCTAAACTTTTTTAAATTTCTCCTGTAGTTGATACCGTAATGAATTTAAAATTGCACCTCTTTGACCTAGTATGTGTTTATTCATATTTGCCGCTGTTTTATCTGCAAAACTGCCTTACAGGCACGTATAAAACTATTTTGGTGTTTATTCATCATACTTTTTTGTAGGTATTTTTTGCATAGCACAAAAATTGGAATATGCCCTTTGTGTAATTTCTTGCATATTAACACAAGAAGACTGAGGGCCTGCTCTGTGAGACAATTGGTTCTGTTTGAACAAAGCTGCAGGCTTTTAGTGATCTTGGTTACATGAGGGGATAGCACAGGGATGACCTCATTAATATGTTGCTGTTGTTTGTAGGTCCTGGACCATAATTTTTTTTGTTAATGAAATAGATGATGGTTTATGGAACTGGCTGAGCAGTCTGTGTGTGCATATTTAGCTTTGTGCCTAGAGTTCAGCATTAAAGCATGCAATGCTTTTTCCTCTTTGCTACCAGTACCTAATTGGCTGAAAGTTTTACTACTTCTACGTAATTACATTTTCTTTGACCAAACTCAATGACAAAAAGAATAAAAGGACACACACACTTTAAAGACATCTTCTGGATACACATATATATTATGTATATGCACACACAATCATTTACATCTCTTGTGTCATGGCTGACTTTCTTGTTTTGCTTTAGTAATGAAGAAGAACCTTCCCTCCTAATTTCTGTGACTGGATGGAAACAACATATTGGGCAGCTGCAGCCAGCAGTATGGCAAGGGACAATGCAGAGAGGAGGGAAGTTTGCCCTAAAGCCTTTAGGGTGGCAAAATTAGATCCCACAGGCCACCTATTGGTGTAAACTTACCTAAAGATTGCGTGAGAGCTGTGACCGGATCTAGCAAACAAAAGCGTACAACAACCATTTTGCGGAAATATTGTTAGATGGTAAAGCAAGAGAAATGGTACGAGACATTGTAAGCTTGCTCTGCACTTCATTACACCAGATAATCCAGCTCGACAGCAACCTGTTCTCAGTTGTTGGTTATTCGGTTGTATTTCATACTACCTATATAGCTTGTTGGTTATTTTATGAAGAGTGTGCTTGTAAATTATTTGTAATAGCCCAGTAGTTGAAATACACTGACTAGCAGAGCATGGCAGGATCCTGTAGTCAGCAGTGGAACATGACTTTACTGATTCCTCTGAATTATATGGCACTGCACAGGGGCTTTGTTTATTTTAGGCATTATAAATGTCGCCCAGCATCTATTATGTGCATGTTGTGGGCACTGAATATTCCTGTCACCATGAGTTCTTCAGATTCCTTTTGAAATTTCTGTATCTTTAGTTTGTACTTCGTAGTCTTTTGCATTTCCTTGCAGTGATCATCGTGTTTTCCTGAAGGGGAGTCTTGCTGCTGTTGCTGAAGGTCCATTCTTCTGCATAGCATTTAAAAACTTGTGCATGAGGACTCAGAAGAATACAATTTTTATACTTTTTTTGGATTTAAAGAAATTGCCATACTAAATGAAACATTTAAACAAAAAAGGCATGCATTATTTAATTCATGTTTGTCAATGGTGAAAGTGTGACTGTCCCTGTTAATCTGCTCAATGAAGATTTCCTGTGAACTTCCTTTATAAAGCACAACAGAGAAAAGCACTTCAAATTTAGGGAAATCCCCTCCTAGATCAGCGGTCAACAACTGGTGGTGTGCAAGAAAATTTTGGTGGTCTGTAGAAAACTTACCTGGCCGGTGCGCCCCCCAACTTATCTTGTCCCCAGTAGTCACAGCCCTGCCTTACTGTCCCCCCAAGATGTTTAGCAAGCAGGTCTGAGCCTGCGATGGGAGAGTGGGCAGATTCTGGCATCATATTGTCACTCGGGGGAAATTTCATCTACTTTGAGTGAAACACAGCTCCCCACGCATGCACAAGATTTAAAATTATTAATTTAGTGGTCCGTGAGGTCCAAAAGGTTGGTGATGGCTGTCCCAGTTGGCCAATTTTTTTTTTTTTTCTTTTTTTTTCGCTTTTTGTTTTGGCAACTCAGAATTCTGGCTTTTTTTCTCACTTCTTAGTCCCAGTGCCATGGTTATCCTGGATTCAGTTCATTAAGGTGAACCTGTCCCCTGATCATTAGAGCCTAAATTTCCTTTAGCTCATGTATTGAAACCCTCATTTATTTTTTTTCAAGTGTCTGAAATTATTTAGTTTCTCTGGGCAGGTTAAACAAGTTCTGAACCTGCTCCTGGTAATTTCTCTGGCTCTTATGTTCTGTAGTGCTGTAAGTAGCTGGCAAGGAATATCGTGTCCAAAGGGGAGAGTAGTCATTCACATACCTGGAAGTGTTGGATACCTACAGCAGCTGGGAAGAAGTAATACAGTTCAGTATAAAAACATGAACTTTGGTTGGGATGAGTTTTACAAGGAAACAACAATTTGAAAGAGTCAGAGGAAGTGGGATTGGAAGCTAGGAAATGCGTCACATTTTACATATAATATCAGGGAAAATTAAGGTTGAGGACTGTTATGTTTGTTTTTATCGATATTGTATATTTGTCTATAAACTGTGTTTGGTATATAATAATTTGGCATCTTGTGTAATCTTATGTATAACTGAAGTTCATTGAAGTTCCTTTAAATCTCCTTTATGTCAAACAGGCAGTATATTGCAAAGCCCCTTCTGCAAAAAAAACAAATGCCTGCAACTTTTCCTAAATACTCTGATCCCTACAATGCTGGGTATCCTGGAACCCCCCTGGTCTGCTGGGGGGTGAATATGAGTAAGAGTTACATAGTTCCAATCTGTCAAATTGAGAAGCCCAAAGATCCAGAACCTAAAAGAGCGCTGGATGAAGAGGGCTGTGCCTAAAATGGTGCAAGTACAGATGAGCCCAATAAAAAAATTGCAACCAGGCAGGTCTGTTTATTTCATTTTTGAAGGTACTTGGCTTGTACTTTCTGCAATAAAAATCCTGCCTGCTCACATATTTTATTGTCAATGCTTAGTTCAACTTTAATAATGGTGACAGGGTCACTCAAGGCCATCTCACATTCCACTAACTGATTATTCAATACAGTGCAACACTGCTACATGTTTTACCAGCCCTTAGAAAATGTGAGCTCTAACAACCTTTTGTGAGGAGTCCAGAGTGAGGTTTAATCATCCATACCCAGTGTTCAACCCAGAAATCTTTTTAAGCTGGGTGGAAAGAAAATGCAGGCAGGTGGCAGCCCCTGTATTGTGACCCAACTTATCAGTAGCAACCCAAAAACAGCCGGGTGATTACTGAAAAGTTGTGTGCCCGGCTTAAAGTAGCAGGGGAGAACACTGCATACCATAGCAGAACTGAAAAAAAACACATTTTAGGAGGCAAAACAATCCCGCTTTATTGAGCCTTATAATGTTTAATTTTAAACATTTATGACCCCCATTTAAGTACTTTGTTCATCTAGAGCTCTGGCAAGCAATAAGTGATTGTCAGGTGGAAGTGCAGGTAGCTCTGCCAGTCACTGTAATAGGATTGGTGCAAAAAACGTAATACTACTACTTAGACTCAAATGGCTATTAGCCCTAATGAAGGGACCCCAAACTGTATTGTCTTTTTCCGTATGACAATGCTATCTACTTATAAAGTTTGTTAAAGGAGTGTTGGTGTTTGTTTTTTTAGAGGTTTTTTTTCTGGCACCTGTAATCAGCTGCCATTATCTGGTGCTTTGTGCAGTTGATGAGCTGCCTTCATGAAACTATCCTAATAACGTGTTGCCTTCACTTTGCTTCAATAACCTCTTGGAATTTTTCATTTGTACAATCAACCAGGACTGAACATGTGTACAAACCATTGTATGTCGCTTCAAGTGGTCTTGCTGGGGCCTTGGTCACCTGCCCACATAATCAGGCTCAATTGGGCAGCACAAGTTCAAATGTGATTGACAAAGGGAGGCTCACTACACAAGAATTATTTTTTTTTCTTGAATATTCTAGTCATGGTTTATTTTTTGTCCCATATCGATATAATCGATGATACAACTACCGCAGTCTAAGGTCACAGCTGTACTGTTGTCCAAATGTTCATTCTATTGGTGTGGAGTGCTTGCAGCAATGCTTTTTTCCCATTAAATTGTTAGTTGTTCAGGCACAAGTGGCAATCACTTTTGCTTAAAGCAACGCTTTCTATTGGATCCCTGCCCGGGTTCATTTTGTGTAAATCCCATAGTGTATCCCACTGACTTGCATGCCTTGACCTCAGACAGTCTGTCCTGAATGCCATCATGGCCAAAGAATGAATAGATGTGAAGTGATTCCTGTGAACACTCATTTATTTTTTTTTTTTTTGCTTGTGCATACATAAAGATTACAGCGTAATATGCTTCTGTAATAGAAGAATGCCAGCATTGCAACACGGCCTGTTACAGCTCTACAGAGACTTAGAACACAATGTTAGAATGCTTTCACCCCGACACCTCAGAAAACAGTCACTTAGTGCCTTCACTTGGCTCAGGGGTTAACATTTTGATGACTCCAGACCCCCAATGGATTATCTAATATGGTCCCATACCCCCTTTAATTAACTGTTGAAATAACCATCACCTTTCCTTAAAATAGTTGCCAGTATGACTTCCAAATATGTCAACAGCTTGAATTTACTGTACTTTAGATATGGATAGCTAGGAAGTTACCATGAAGAAAAATCATAAGCACTAATAATTTTATCATATTTATTTACAAAAAGCAAAATTAAAAAAATGACAAATATAAAAACAGCTACAACTATTTTACAATATAACTTTGATTCACCTGTTTCAGATTAAAAATCAATTTTACTTCTTAAACAAACAAACTTAAATGTGCG
Source organism: Pyxicephalus adspersus (assembly GCF_032062135.1). Classification (NCBI taxonomy): domain Eukaryota; kingdom Metazoa; phylum Chordata; class Amphibia; order Anura; family Pyxicephalidae; genus Pyxicephalus; species Pyxicephalus adspersus. The sequence goes on from NC_092868.1 coordinate 43,508,479, forward strand.
CTTTTTCATTATCATGACCACATAACACAGACTTTCACCAATCTAGTGAGATATTTGCTGTTGTTTTTGTGCAATCAAAGCATAGAATCGGGGTACAGTTACTGACAAAGCTACTTGCATGTCATCTGACATCAAGATGATTTCTCCACTTTGATTTCTAATTTATTAATGTACCCAAGTATAAATGAATACATTAAATAAAAAAAAATACCAGTACCTAGAGATCGAGTCCCATACTCCCAGCATTTGGTTCCCATACCCCCAAGGGGTATGGATACCCCCAGTTAAGAAGCCCTGACTATATTTCATATCTTTTCATGTTTTCATTTATTTTTTATTTCAGCTTTCCAGTGGCGGGGAGGTTTTCTGCACAGCATTTTGGGTTATTAGCACGTTTTTTGCTTGTATGATTCCATATTTATGTGCACTTCTTTTTTGTGCAATGTGGGGTAAATATTAAGATTATACAATTTTCATAGTGTGGGTACAATAAAAACACACAATGTCCAATATGTGCCTTTTCCTTGTGTTGTTTGTTTCAGTGGACATCCATACTGTTGTTAACTTTCCCAAATTCTCCATGTCCTGTTTCAAACCATGCTGAGCTATATAAATAGAATTTGTACACTTGTGTTCTTCTGCAGGAAAATAGACAACATTACAGGGCATTTAATGTGTCATCCCCTGTCTCTTACTTAGGAAATGTTACTTACACTACAGGAAAGTTAGGCAGAAATGTTGCCTCGCTAACATTTGACTAAGTATTTCTATATATCTCAGATGCTACGCATATGTGGAGCCCATAAAATAAATGGACTGTTCACTTACCTATATGCCATAAAAAAATATAGCTACTTTTCTTGCATCCACTTAATATACACTGAGGTTGAGTGGGGCAAATGTTTAGATGGTGCACCAAGTGCTGCATTACAGTTCAGATGTGCGAAGGGCCAATGCAGGGATTTCTAGAGAAATACGCTTATTGTCAGAAAAATGGAGTCTTCACCTTCATTTTAAATAATTTTTATAACGCATAGAACACTGACTGAACCAAGGGACTGGGTGCACAGCAATAGATGCATGTATCGCATAGCCCAGGGCTTAAAAATTTGTTTTTTTTTTCTTTATAAGAAAAATGTATCTGACTCTAATGCTTATATGTGTGTGTTAAATAGAACATACATTTAGAAAAAAAACAAAAACATATTTTAGTGTTGAAAATATTTTTTTATATTTTATGTTACTCCTATTTAAACCTCTTAGTGTTGCATTAGTTCTTTTCAGAGGGAAATGTGGCTGATGTTAGAAAATGGTTTTTATTTTGTTAGCTGATTGCAGGTGATAGTAGTTATTACTTTGTACTGAAAGCAGCTGTTAGAGTCCATCCGTTGACAGGGGGTGCTTTCCATCAGATTTTAGCATGTAAAAAGAAAACTGTCCATGCCTCGCTGCCATATAATGTGTCCTGGAGCTAGACTCTGAAAAGTAGGACAGACAGTTTCTGGATCTTGTGGCAGGCACAATGGGGAGAAGAGATCTGATTATTTGTGTTCTGTGAAAGGTGCATTAGGGAGCTTGATGAGTAAAATGCATGTTATATATGGTCATTTAACAATTCTCCATTGCTCTAAATTCATTTTTTCTTCAAACAGAAAAGGAGGAAAATAAATGTCACTGAATTAAATAGTTTATATATGTATAAAGATACGTAATATATTGCAGCTCACCAGTCTGCATCTTTTGTCTTCTTTTCCCCTACTTTATTTTACCATGTACTCCAGACAGTAACACTGTTCCTGCTTTGGCTGGCTACACTTGCTGTACTTTATTAATGGAGAAATCATTGGACAGCATACATGTAGGGGGGAGGAGTGATAGATCAACCTTTTTAACATGATGGAATCCTTAAAATTTTGTTCAGGTCCTCAGGGAACCCCTGCTTTAATTACTATATCCACAGCTCACAGTACATTAGTGTGGTGGTCAGTGGGATGAATGTGTTTTGCATTGCCAGTGGCAAGCATGTAATCCTTACTGATTGCCAAAAAGATCATTGGTTTCAGTTAAACTGACAAATATATAATATGGTTTGGACCCCTTCAGAATTGTGATTACCTTGGCCACTTCCCAAAATTAGAACTACAAACAAGACAAAAAAACCTGTTTATCTTCTAGGCAGACATATGTGGAGCACCTTACGAGCAAAAGATGCAGTCTTTTTTTTTTCTGTAAAATGAGCAACACTGTTTGAAACCTTTCCTTTCCCTTTGGTTGCATCATGAAGGTACTGCCTGCCTTGCGCCCTGTTCGTGCCGTATCCTAACTAAGAATCTGTGAGAGAAGGACTTGTAGGTGATTACCTGCACCCAGCATATAGATATCTCCTCTTCCTGAGGAAGTGGACTAAGATTCCACGAAACGCCTGGAAGGTTGGAATACCTCATATTAAGAGAGTTTCTATACTGAGATCTATATTGGTGCTACTAATATTTTATTGTTTTTTTTATATATTTTAGAATGTGATTTGTAATAAGACTAATTTTATACAATTTAACTTCATTGGAGAAGTTGTTCATTCGGCCTACAAAGTTCCGTTATTTGGTTGGTTATCCAAAAGGAAATCCTTTTTGTTTGTAGGTGCGTTAAACTGATCTGAGTGTTAGAATTTAGTCATTGCTCAAAGAACCTCTAGCAATCTCTGGAGGAACCCTGGTAGTTTCAACGGACAATAAAACTGTATATGTAACTTGTAGCAAGAATACAATAGTCTGTGGTAATGCTGTTGCCAGAGTGCATCACATGTCATTTTGCCTTTAGTTTTTTTTTAATTGTTGGTTCATCCATCTGTCATTCAAGATTTAAAAAAAAAGTCCTCAATTTATTTTTTTATAACTAATTCCTGTAAATAATCTTTCACCTTCTGGCTCCTCTTCCAGTAGCAGAGACGTGTGATTTACTGCTTTATGTTTATTTCTGCTCTTCCCAGCAGCACATTATTGTTTTTCACTCCTCCGCTACTCCTCATAGTTGACAGGCGCAGGGGTTGTGTAGGCTAGGAGTTCCATGTTAGAGACGTGCTTGGTTGGGTGCTGTCATACTGAGTAAGTCGCATGCTTCTCCATATTTTAAGAACCAGATATTTGTTATTGCTTCTGGCAGCTGAATGTGGCATAGGAATGCATTAAAGCAGAGACTGTGTATCTGTGGGATGGATATGCAATTGTCCCTCTCCAAGACACCTGTAGGGTGAAAATTTATATACTTGCACGTTCTAAGATTGATTCTTTGTTGCACCAATGTTCACATGCTTAAACATCATATATTATTAGCTGAAGGGGACAATTTCACCTCATTACTGTTCAGCTCTTCCAGCACACCACTCTGTTAAGTCTCTTCTAATTAGATTACTTGACTAATCAGCATTTGTTTACATGACATGCACCAAAAAGCTGTTTTTTACCATTATGATGGGGAAGGGTCAGAATGGGGATAACTATTAGATTACAGATTTGATACAATCACAGAAGAACCCAGATAACAAATATTTCGACTTGTACCACGTCTTGACTTGCTTATCAATTTATCCTAAATCTTAAATATAAAGAGCTAAATGGAGGCATGTGAGGACGTTGTCTTTATTTTGTTTGCAGTCCTAAAGTGTTTTATTTTTTAATAAGAAACAACCTGTTTAGCCCATTTATCTGTTTACATATAAAGCAAATAGGGAGATGAAGTTGCAATGCCATAGCTATGTTTCTGTAGCTTTATATATACACATAGGGTGGGTGAACCAACGAGTGGGGATCATCATCTCGTATAACCGTGATCTTTTTTGGCAGTTAATATGTTTTGTAGATAATTCATTATAAATATACAGAACAATTCTATTTCTGTTCATTGTATTTATAGAGTACATGTGTTAAGAAGGTAAACCTGTTTCCTTGGTGATAGTCCGGCTATATTTGATCTTCACTTCCCGTTAAATCTTAATCCAATGACTATCTAGCATCTTCTCCTCTGGTAATAAATGTTGCTGTATCTGAAGAAGTGAAAAACGTCTGCAGTCTGCAAAAAGCCCGTTGGCCTGATGTCAACATAAGCGTAATCAATTTTAGGGAAATTCAGCAAGTATTGAAGGAATATTCAGAAAAAAAAACCAACAATACCTTACATTAGTGTAGGTACAAAAATGCTGAATCTGATTGCAGGAAAAGGGTAAATTATCGGTCTTCAGTTTGCTAGTAAACACTTCTTTGCAGCTGAGCTTTTCAAGAAACATTTTCAGTGTAATCAGTCATTTAGCACACGGGTAGCTTTGCTCTGGGAGAAAGTTGTAAACCCTATAACATATATTATTATTATTATTAAACAGGATTTATATAGCACCAACATATTACGCAGCGCTGTACATTAAATAGGGATTGCAAATGACAGACTAATACATATATATATATATATATATATATATATATATATATATGTGTATATATATATATATTATAAAATCTGCAGAGAAACAGCATTGTCACCCTAGATTATAATACAATCATTATTGCAGCATGTAAACTTTTAGAAACAGACATGCGAGTCCTACATTACTCTTTAGTCGGATACTGTATACTTTAATACTCTGATGAGCAATTTACTTTAACGACCTCCAGAATAGGCTTGTTTAGCTTTATAGAGTGTCTGTTATTTCCAATCGGGTCTCACATGACTAGTAGACTTTGAATGAGCTAGAGAAATGGTAGAACACAGTATTTGTTTAGTGCTACTATCTGCTCATCTCTTATATCTTGCTCATCTGTATATATGTATTTACAGAAAATCTAAATTATTCACATTAGGCTCATCACATTCACATATACTAGAATTAGCCAAAAAAAAAAAAAAAAAAACTGCAAACAGGCAAAGTGAATAATCTTTGCTATCAGGTTACAATGGCACGTGTCAAGGGGTGGGATAAGCATGTAACAGTTGGTTCTTGAAGGTCAAATCCTGGCTGGGTCAGATCGTCTCTAAAACAAAAGGGCTAGTGGTATGTTCCCCAATATAGTGGTAGAAGTGGCCCAAGGTAAGACAGTTTGGCAAATTAGTGACTGGGTCATGGGTACCCAAGAAATATTGATGGGCAAATAAGGGTTGGGGAGCTCACTCATAAGATGTGATCCCACAGAAGAGTTGCTGTAGCACAAATATTAACAATTCAATGCTGACCATGACAGAATGGTGCCGGGACACACAGTGCACCACAACATGCTGCACCATGGGCAAGCATAGTCACAGAGTGCCTTTACTTCTGTCACCGCCAGAGGTGCCTACATTGAGTACATGAGCAAAGAAACTAATGAATGAAGCAGTAGAGGAAGGTGATCTGCTCTGATGAATCACATTTTTTGTTTTTTGCAAAGTTCAGGCTGAATTGCATGGTTTACTTGGGGAAAAGATGCAAAACGGCAGTATGTACTGTTGGAAAAGGCAGCATGATCTAAAGTATTTGTTGTCAATAACTTGGTACTACCAGATACCACAGAACATCTTCAGAGGACACATTAAGCCCATGCCTCAATGGGTCAGAGCTGTTTTTGGCAGTTAACTTCAGTTCCGCTTTAAAACTTTCTTTCCTGTCATCGCTCCCTAATGGTCACTGGTGTATATATATAATGAGATCCAGAAGGAGGTAAAGGTGTGGAGTTCCCTTTTTCCCCCAAACATTAAATATTTGTGCACCCTGGTATTCTGTTCTCCTGCAATGCTCAAGAAATTATATCAAGGTAGTTTCAGGCCTGAGTTTATCCTTTTTTTTTCCATCATTCATATTTTTTTCGTTGTGTGTTTTTTGGGTTTTTTTTAAATGCACAGTTAAAATGTGTGTGGGAGTCCTCTATCTAAGGTAGCACTAAATCAATTTAATTTTTTTTCCACTTTACTGAGAAGTCCAGTGTGATGTTGCACTTGTATTTTATTAAGCAGCCCGTGGGTGTGTTGTGAGTGCCTACGTGTTGTGATTAATAGGAACCATTAACTCTGTGTTACCACCTGGAATTACATGAGTTTATTCATCCAACCTTTCAGCCATATGTACTAGTGATTCGATTGCTTTGGTTAGCTTGAGCATTGTGAACGGTTTCCATGGATTTTAAATGCTCAAACTTATGAGTCAGTAGTTGGAGATGAATAAATAGAAATTGTGTTTTTTATGCTCCTGTCTCAATCAGTTTGCTCAAAATAAACAGCATGACGTTTATAGGCTTTAATTTTTGGCCACTTTACCTCTCCGAGGTGCATACGCTGGAATTTTAGACTAAGCTGTCAATTTACTGATGAATCCACTCTCTCTCGCATATGGTCATAAGCTTTGGGTACGGAGTTATGGGGCAGTCGACCAAAATATGAATTGCCAGGTTTGCTCTCCTGGATGAGGCAGGCATTTGGCATCTTATATATACCTTCTGCTCCACTGAATAGAGATTTATGGGTTGAGGTGATTTGGCCATCTGATGTGAATTTCCATAGGAAGTCTTCTTCAGTAGATGTTCTAGGCGTTTCGTAACAATGTTCTAGGCAGGAATTTCGTAACAGGTGCAACACTGGGGTGTAAGTCTCTAAAGTACATTTTGGAAAAAAATGTTGAATTTGTTATTCGGTATTAATTAACCTTTTTCTACATTCTACTTGTTTTTTTATTTGCTAGATGTAGGTCCTTGGGGTCTTCACACTCTTCCCATATTTCGTATGTGCTCACAACTCTGATAGGCGGCCTTTATAGTAAATAAGGAAAGGAGATGGCAGCTCAACGCTTGCATGCACCACCAAAGTCCTAATGTGACCATTGGAACACCTGGGTTTGAGGGCTCCAAGGGTGCATTCAGTGATGGTTGTAATTGTTCATTACATGTAACGTTGGTGTGTACAAATTAATTTAGTTTCATCCTCAGTATGAAATAGACTACATTACATTTGAGACAATGGTAAAAGCAAGGACAAAGTGTACAATGAAAGACATGGCATGGTCATTGCTGCTTCTTAAAAATAGATCTCATTTTTTTAGCTGTTATTCCTTATTAATAAATTTCATGGGAATTCAGTGCAGTAATTGAAGTTTCAAGTTTTTATTACAAAATATAAAGGACACCTAGAGCACACTTGAATAATTTCATGGTACATCTTGAAAAAAGACATGTGAGTTTAAGCTCTTAACACTGTAATTTCATACATGATCAGTTCTAGTATAGAACCACTGAAATAAATCCCCCGCCCTCTCTTCCAGCCACAAATCTGCCGTAGTTATAGCTGGAGAAGGCTAGGTATATAATGGATTTAAATCCATCTTAATAACAATCTTGTAAAGTAAGTTTTTGGTGTTATTGTGCTTTTCTATCACTTATATTCCCTTGAAAAAATAGATGGCAATGCAAAGGATTTACAGGAGCCTTGCACAAAATGTATTTTCAGAAGATATGTTAGCTCATCTAGGGTCACCTTTATTTAGGATGTCCTCAAGAACAAAAGGAAATACTTATCACCCTGGTTTTAAAGTCAATAAGTGAGCACAAAAATGTTTGCAAGATGACAACAGTAGCACACTTGGTGTACCTTGTTGTTTCACTAATCATAGAGAAATTGTAAAATCTTCTGGTGCAGTAATGAGCACCCCGCAGGTAACTTGTATCACTTTTTAGGAAAGGCATAATAAACTCCTAATACAATGGGCCATATTTTGTTGAAATTTATCTTCTATGGTGTTTTTTTTTATTTTAATATACATATTAGTGTGATGGTGTGATACATATTTAATTCCAGAATAAGATCAATGCATTTTGGTATAGTAACATTTGTAGTTTACAATGTGTACTCAAGAAAGGGTCATGAAACTTTTCCTGAACTATTTATCTGCAATATAATGTGAATGTAGAATTCATCAGCTAGAGAACAGATGAGGTCTTATTCAATTCTTAGAGCTTAAGACTTGCATATTATACCCTAAACTATATGGGTGGAATCATCTCTAATGAACAAATCAGTGGCAGAACAGCCAACCTGCTGCCAAGAATAAGTGGTGCGTAGCCCAATTTGTGTTTGTATAGGAAATCTGATGTCTTCGAAGTCATAATAAAGAGACTACCAATATGCAATGCATACTGTAAGTATATGTTTTATGCCCAAAAGCTTGTAGATACATATGATAAACATGTAAAAGTTTGATGTCATAAGTAGGTAGGTGTGTACCCACCCCTCTTAAGCTTTAGCGCAGGTGATTCTTTTTTTTTTTTTTGTAAGGCTTTCTACAAGCATCTGGAGTATGTGTGTGAACAATTTCTGCCTATTCAAAAAAAAAAAAACATAAAAGAGGATAAGAAGATCTAGTTGGCCATCTGCCCTATATTTCTCCTCAAACATGTTTTGCAGGGTTGAGATCAGGGCTTTGTGCAGGCATCAAGTTTTTTGATAGATGTGAAAGAATGGAGACAAGATTTCAACAGTCAGGTTGCATTTAAAAGAATCTGGAAGTAACAGTCTGGAGATGGTCAGCAGCCCTCCATGGCCTATAGTAAAGCTGTAAGCAACTGCAGAGGTCTGGGCTATACCAGCAGATAGAGCAGAGACTTTATGAAGATGGTGGTCTCTTTACTGCTGCAGGAGAAAAGGTTGATACTTCCCAATTAGAGTCAGAGTGGTGTTAGGGACACATTTTGGTGGAGCTCATTTGTCACCCCATGTCTTTCATAGAGCTGGCCTTGTGCACACAGGCACGGTCATGCTGAAATGGACTTTCTGCAAACTGTTGCTGCAAGGTTGAAAGCACAAAATGGTATAAAATGTCTTTGTATTGTATGCTGTAGCATTAAAAGTATCCTGGATTTACCTACATTGAAAAATTTGGTTGGATGTACATATAGTGTATGCTAGGTACGCCCATAAAATTCAATTGTATGGGAAGCCGATACTTTATTTCCTGTGTGACTTCTGTAACCCCATGGATACTTTGATAGATAAATCTGTTAGCCAATTAGTTTGATACTCTTTGTAACTTGCTGTTGACTTGATTTGTTAAAACAGCAATATAGCTGAAGTTTTAGGTTACAGAGACAGTATATGCAAAAGAGCCACTGATGGTAGTAAATATTAATCATAGGTAAATACTGTTTCTAATTCCTAGACAGCAATTATTCATAACCAGCAGTAAGCAGCTGCAATTTAGTGAACTGCACTACGACAGCCGCTTCTTTATAAAAAAGCCCTAATGAACTCTGTGTACCACGATATACTCGCTGCATAATCCCTTGTAACAGCGATACCTCATCCTTCCTAAGAAGAAGATGAATTGTCTCATTTATTTGCTGTTCGGCTAGCTAATTGGAGTGCGGCAATTAAGGCTGATGGCGTTGATTTTGTCACGTTGAATGTATCATCTAAAACACTTTAACCCAGCAAGCATGCTTTAGAATTTGAGTATTCATTTTACAATAAAAAGACCATAAAGGTTATTAGAAAAGGGTGCAAAGCAATTATAGTTTATGTTCCCAATACTTCGTAAAAACTGATAATTTTGTTGCAAATGGTCAGGCACCGAGAATAGAAAAAATGAAAAGGCCATTACCTGAAACTGATGCTGCAGGTAGAAGAACCTGAGCTGCTACTAGGTCTCATTTTCCTTTATTTTTCTCTAGTTGAACTATATGGAGACGGCAGCATGTATTTCACTTGGAATGAAACTCAAAAAGTAAATATTTGCAGTGTTGTAGAGAACATTAGGAAATGGTAATGGTGCCTAAGCAGTACCCTTAGGAAAACTAGTGTTTGTCTGGAATTCATCCTTGAAAGTAGTAATGCATATCTTTATTAACCAATAAATAAACCTAATTTTAGGTAGTCTGACCTATAAAATCACACATTCAGCTTTTATTGCAGATGAAGGTTGTGCAGTATTCTATCTAGCCAACAGAGATACTTACCTAGCTTTATACTACTTTTGATTGTTTTCCTTAAAAAAGGGAACAAGGTGTTTACAGAACCCAATAGTTCATGCTGAAAAAACATTAACAAATCACAGCAATGATTAATCTCTTACTAAATTAATGCACTCAAGTATCCATTTTAAAAGTGCCTGAAAAGGAGAGCTTTTATTTTCTTAAAATCATAATGCAATGTGGCTGATCCTTAGATTTACAAGCAAGAATACAAAACAATCTACATAACTGCAGCACTACTAACACAATTCACAGGGAGTTCTGATGTGGCACTATATATCTATGCTCAATATGTTGATATGATCACTCCATTCAGGTTTCTTTCAATAAGAAATTGCTGTAAAAATGCAGTGATATTCCGCATACTGACCGTTCTTTGGGTAGTAATGCACACAGTGATATTTAAGGAATTGCTTCTCATATGTACTCCACTGCCGTCCATGTTTAGTCATTTATTCTCTTTCTGTGTTCTTTCTGTAGACTTCTAGACAAGATATTTGACTCTTCTGAGTTACAAGAGAAAGGGATTGTTCTTCAGCATATCTGTTCTGTACAATCCTTTTGTCCGGATAGCCTTTATTAAGAAACATCATATACAAGAAGTGACCCTGGACTTTACACTTTGTACTTTTTTTTTTTTTTTAAACTTGTTTTTGCCGGTTGGATAACAGTGCAGGTTCTTTTCTTCCCTTTGACATTGCTGAAAAGCTTTAGCCAGGGTGATGGCCTGGAAGTATTTATATCTGTCCATAGCAGTGCACCTCAGCTGTGCGAATTCATTCTTTTCCTCACCTAGACATTGTTGTAAATAACAAGTGGAACAAGATGATTATTTTGGGGTTAAAATCGGGTTCACAAAGCAATCCTGTTGGCTATGATCTGATAACTATGAAATATATAACAGCATTATTTCATATACCTGTACCTGTATACCTAAAGAAGAAGTTTATTCCACATATTTTTTTTTCTTTTCCTGGTTCCTTTTTTTAAACCTTCATCAATTTATGCTTATGATATTCTGTTTTCATTTCATACATTATTTTAGACCCAATGCCATCAGTCTTTTTCTTCTTTATGCAATACAGGCAGATCATGGCAGGTGGCCATCAGGGTGCTGTACATAGTTTCCTGTAAACAGAAAGTTGTTGTAACACTCACATCTGACACTGAGCCTCCATGACTGAAATCCAGTGAATGAAATGGGTGGATTATGGACAGTGAGGCTTGGTAAGGTGGCATACGTGATGCTAGATATCCTCCAATCTGAAAATAAGATGGCCCGATTTAATAAAGCTCTCCAAGGATGGAAAGGATACACTTTCATCAATGAAGCTGGATGATCCAGCAAACCTGGAATGGATTTCTTCAAAGTAATTTGCTAACAAATGTTTTGAATCCTGGACCAGATCCGTTCCAGGTTTGCTGGATCACCCAGCTTCACTGCTGAAAGTGTATTCTCTCCTCCAGCCTTGGAGAACTTGAATAAATCAGGTCCCTTGAGTTCTTTAAAGAAGAATCCCAAGTTATTGAATGACTGGTTTGTGCAGTGTACAGGTGTTTGTTTTGTAAGCCAAGAAAATTGAAACAGAAAATGTGTTTAACCTTCTCATAAACTGACTTTTTGAGGGTGGTTTGATCAAAGAATGCAGCTAGCAAGGTGTAGTTCTTACATGTTTGTTCTGTCAGGCCACGGTAAGTACAGCAGGAATGGGGCCAAAAGTCAGCATTTGTAAGACCTATTTATTTGCACAGCATGGAGCTGTTGGGCTATTTTGCTTAATAAAAAAAAGGGAGCTTAAAAAGGACTTTTTTTTTTTTTTTTTTTTTTTTTTTATATAGGGGATTATATAGGCTTCCTTTCTGACCTAGTTCAAAAGTAATACAGCTTCCATGGTTTGTGTTTGATCCTCTTTTTGCCATCTGACCAAGAATGAGGATGTAGCTCAGGTGTTCATCTTTTTTCCACTGAGTTATCTGAATGCTTGTGTCAAGTGTGAAGTCAAAAAATCATCTTTACATTTAGGTCATTAGAATGTATCCAGCAATGGAAGCTGTAGCTCCAAAAAAAAACCTGCGTGAGGTTACAACAAATATTTCCTTTTTCCCTCATTATGATGCCTAACTTTCCCTGTTCTGTCCCAGGACACCACAATCTTCTTTATTTTTGTCTTCTTGTAGATGATCTTAGGCCATCTTAGCTGGCTTAATTTATGTGCGCCTGTGAGAGTCCATTCATTCTAGAACGTTCAAGGCAAGCTGGAATTGCCAGGTTTCCCTATCAACCAATGTTGGACTGTGCATGTGTAGCTCCGCAAACTTTGGCAGCTGGGCAATGATCAGACAGTAAGAACAGTTATTGCAGAAGGGACATCGCCTATTCCTTTGCTGCAAAAACCACCTGCCTGAATCTCCAATGTTCAAAGTAGCACTTAAGTTCTCAGGTGTCCCAAAACGCTATTGTCTTTAAAAGACTGAAACATGTTTTGAGTTATTTATTGTATGCCATTTTTTTAATTTGGTTTACAATACCACTGTGGAAGCCCCATTAAACCTGATAGAGAAAAATACAATTTAATGGTGTCCCAGTACTCATAATTCATAGATGAATTGTGAGGGTAAAAAGCTGATAATGTACATGCCAGCTGCTCTGCCTTGCCAAGACAAAGTAGCTTCTTTTAAAATCTGATCCTTAACAATACTTTAACTACCATCTGACATTTTTTCATTTTGTAAATCTCCAATTCGCCAATTGCCAGCTTTTCCCCCAACAATTTCTTCCTACTTTCCTCTTGCAACAAACACACAAAAATTTAAAAAAATGTATATATGTACATGATGTAAAAAACAGATGTCTTTTTTTTCTTATAATGTCACAGGTCTTCTTCACCCTCATCTTCAGTTGAATATAGATATATTAGCAGCACCACATATTACATTGTGTTGTTTCTGCAGCATTGTCATTGTACTCCAGGGTGGAGGTTGGACCCTTTTTTTTAACCTGGTCTTACCGGAGTAAATGGGGGTCTTTTTACCTAAAAAAAAAAAAAAAAAAAAAAAAAAAAAAAGGTGGAGCTGGATCAAAAAATTTTGTAGGGTACATCTTTCTCTCTCTCCCCTTTTATACATGTGTAGGGTCACATTATCACAGCCGCAAAGATAAGCAATGCTGGAAGGCAGCTTATTTATTTGAAAGGGCTGCAAACTTCATGGTAGAGCATGACAAAAAGTACATTCACTTTTTTTGTTTACTTTTTAGTGCAGCACATTGTGCATGCTACTGTGCGATGGCCCACAAGTCTGCCTAAAGGTGTGTTGGCATGCCATTCAGAATGAATATTGTGTGTTGTGCTAACCCAGCTTAAGTCACTGTTTTTCTTTTTTAGGGCTTTATGTGCTTATTGTGAGTATTATTATATATATATTATTCAGGGTATTAGGAATTTTGTAGCAAGATTGAGACAAGATGAGTACAGAAACTGACTGGATCTGTGATATGGAAAACCAACTGATTGGAGTGAAACTGACATAAGGAATCAGCATTTGACTGGGCCCTTTGGTCTTCAACTTGAGTTAAAATAATGTCTTTGTGCTTAGCTAAACCTTTATCCTCATCATTGTTTGGATCATTTTTTATTTAAAATATGATCTGCCTTCTGATTTCAGTTGTTGTGTACCTTGCTCTGCGGAATCTTGCCTGTCACAGAGCCGCCTATGTTATAAAGGCTTGATATTAGACTATCCCGCTGTGATAACTGCTTCCAATCACAGAAAAGACACGCTTTCCTTTTCCTCAACACAAATTGTTTTTGCTTAATGCTATGAAAGTAACATTTTGCATCTCATGTTTACTAAATAGTCTTCTCATCTGTATGTGTGATCTCCACCTGACACTGCACAGAGTGATGTCTCTGACATACATATCTGCACTTCAATACTTGTAACTAAGAGGATGGGAAATAAGTAGGCAGTTTTACAGCAGGAGCAAGAAACCAAATGATGCTGAGGCCTGGAAATGTGAATAAATGATTATGACAGAGCTATGGTGGCTTAGAAAGAAAACCTTGAGTTTATATATAGTTAAGGTAGCTGTTTTCGGAGCTAAAGTAGTATTCATAAGCATGCAATCCAGAAGGTCTCTGAGAATTCAAGCAGTGTGTTGTTTTCATCTTTCCTCTTTTTTCATTGTGCAATACCTGGCCTTGGTCAATCTATCTTTACACGTTGATGGTAACCTCCCTTGTGAAATTCTGAAAAATGCAAGTTGCTCAGTTATCTTACTGATCCAAGAGCTTCTGAGACGTTGACCTAGAGCATATTATTCTGACTTCACTGGCTGCATTCTTGTTTCAGGTCTGCTTCATAGCCAAGGCAACAAGGGTTTGGCAAGGACAGCCTTTGTATTTCTCTCATAACATGTTAAAAACAAATGGAGATCCACTGTTTTTTAAAAGTGTTGGCTTTCTATCTGTGGGTAAATATAAGTCTTTAAAGGAGGAAAGCACGTTATTGCCTGATGTTTAAAAAAAAATGACTAAAGTAATTTACACACTAGGGTTAAGGAGGTCAAGTTTAATTTGCAAAATTAATTAGTGATTTATGGAAATCTACATGCGGATGCAATTTGCAAAGAACACCCAATTGTGTCTAAAAGAAAGGAGAAAGAAAATGTGATTTTTGCTGTCCTGATAGATGTCGGCGCAGCCTCAGATAAATCACTAAGCTAAGTTAAAATTCGCTTCGCCAAAGGAATGTGTTCTTCTTTTTTTTTTTTTTTTTTTTATTAAAACAACCACGCTGTATTGTGTATGATAATTAAAAGTTACTATAAAGATATATTTGTTTTTTTGCACAGTTTTTTTTATTGTTGCTGAAGACTTGGATTTGTTCCTAGCTGTACCATTAGAGCTCCTGCTTGTCACTTCAGCTTGGAAATTTAAGATGTTTTCAAGATATAAAGACTATTGTTAGATTACATGTCTGTAGAGTTCTGAACCAGTGACCGGCAGGTAAATGGATTTTGCCTATTTAGCAGAGTTTTGGGCTTTTCGGAGGCCATGTAAGTAGGCCTGTAAACAGCCAAAGTCTTCAATTTGCCGGGCTCAATCATCAATGGATATAGCACAAGGTAAATGAAGCCGTGACGAGTGCCTTGGGTTTAGTGGTAACATGAACATATATCACTAATTTTTATTTATTAAATAATGTCTTTTAAACCTCTGAAAAGAGTTTAGTATTGTAATTAACTTTCAGGGTAACTAGTACCAACATCCCTATCCCATAGACTATAAAGGGAAACAAAAAGAATGATTTCACATGGATTAAGTTTATTCATTAGACCTGGTTGTCTATAATACGTGTAAAAAAGCTCACGCTGACACATTTCTTGCAGAGCTCCAGAATCTTTACTAAGAAACCATATAGGTTTAAAGACAACTCCCTCTATCTTTGCTTTCTTGAAACAAAAGTGGAGCGCGTGCCAAGGGTGTTGTAATGAGGTCGAAGAGAGTTTACTTTTCTGTTGTGGATCCGCTTTCATCTCATTGCTCCTGATTATCTGTTCTTTTTGTCTCCAATATCTTTTGCTAGATATCCCTCCTTCGTGGTCTTTAAAAACATTTGCACCGTTTTTTTTGTAGCTCGGCTCATTTTCAATTTACATGTATATTCTTGTTCCAAGCACTATGGCTCATACCTTGTGCCTGTCTGCATGATTATTTCCCTAAGTTCTCTACATCTTTTTTTGCTTTATGTGTAATCCATTCAAAGTTCGTTTCATTAATTTCAAAGTAGTCAGTCGTATTGTTTGTGAAGTTTAATGTATAATGTAAACCTGGATAGTGTAAATGTTTTATATAAAAATGTTTAATCTTTTTAAATCTGAAGCGGTTGTTAAAATATTATCTGTAGATATTTAAAGCAAGGTCTTTGTGCAAGAACAAGTGACAATTTCAGCACACATTGCACACACATGGTCTGTGTTGTCATCATCCAACATGAAAAATGATAAGCAGCATTATTCAAATTGATAAAGATTTGTTTCCTCAACCCCCCCATCCGACCCTGCCCCCATCATCTATACAAACTGCAGTCAAATTAATTTACCTTTTAAATTATTTAGTGTCGCTTACATCACCAAAAGGTGTTTTACTGCACTACTCCCCTTTAGCTGGTAGCTGTATTTCAGGAGATGTTGCTTGTCATTAATATTATTTTATTATTTTTACACAGTATTTGTATAGCGCCTACATATTACGCGGTGCTGTAAAAGTCCATAGTCATGTCACTAACTGTCCCACAAAGGGGCCCACAATCTAATGTCCCTATCATAGTCATATGTCTTTAATACAGTCTAAGATCAATTTGGGAGGAAGCCAGTTAACCTAAATGCATGTTTTTGGAATGTGGGAAGAAACTGGAGTAAACCTACGCTAACACGGGGAGAACCTGCAAACTCCATGCTTTGAACCTGAGACCCAGTGCTTGCAAAGGCCAGAGTGCTAACCTTTGAGCAACTGTTCTGCCCATCTCATCTCCATATGATCAGTGTTCATGTATAGTTACAATCAATATTGCAGTGTGATTTTTATTCACTATCTGGCAAGTATTAAAATGTAATCCTTGTACATCTAAACTGCAAATATCTGACACAGGTGAACCCCTGTTGGAGCTTTTTGTATTAATACTTGCTAAAATTTTACAGTTTTACAGTGAGATAGTTGTGGGAGAGGGGACTGAGGAAAGCGTTTTCCCGCCTGCAGCAGACTGAAAAGATCATCAGATGAAAAAATGTAAAAAGCAGCAGCAAACCATTTGACTGAAGAGTTCACTTTTTATTATCCAAGAACGATGATGAGCAGTGAAGGTACAAAGAAGGAGGTCACAATATATTCAGGTTAAGGTTTACTTTAAATCCAGGAAGTTCAGGTAGCAAATAGGCTCTTATGTTTTTTTCAAATCAAGTACTGAAAGCAAGAGATGAAAATTTAATGAACGTTTTATTTTCCCCTGCACTTATTTACTCTGCAGTCTTGTTACTGGATTTAGCTCACAGTTTCCAAAGTTAGTCATACTTTTAATAAAAACCGTAGAAGCAATTTGGGAATGTTCTTTTAAGTTATGTTAATGCTGAATTCTAGACAAACCAAAAATGAAATTAATACATGTCGATTGTTTTACCTGCTTATAAACATGTAACCCTGTACAGCATTGTAATACAGGAACCTCTACCAGGCAGTGCAGCTGGGCCTCTTTGCAAACCACACTGCAGTTAAGCCTCGTCCATGACCTTCCCCAGCCTCCCATGCTTTTAGATCAGTGTTTGTCCGCCTGGGTTCCTCCATAGGTTGCTAGGAGTGCCTTGAGCAATGAACCATTTGTGCCTCTCAGGTTCACTTAAGTGACATCAATGACCTTATTATCTGTCCGTAATGGTGGCATTCTCACTGATCGGCAATGGAAGAGGCTGTCTTTTGCTGACAGCTAAGCCGATATACTGTGAGCTGTGGGTATAGTAATTATAGCAGGAGTTTCCTGGAGACATGGAAATTTCAAGGGTTCCCCATGTTAAAAAGGTTGAGATTGGCTGTTTTATGGACAGCTGTGTGCAATGCAGCAGATATTTTGGCCGTCCAGCCAGAACGTTTCTGTATTACAAAAATGATAGCTTATTATTAAACAGTATTTATATAGCGGTAACATATTACGCAGCACTGGACATTAAATAGGGGTTGCAAATGACAGACAGAGACAGACAGTGATACAGGTGGAGGAGAGGGCCCTGCCCCGAAGAGCTTACAATCTAGGAGGTGGGGGATGTATCACATATTAGGAGGGGGATTATATTATGAGGATTCATAATATACTTCTAGCAGTATATAAAATACATGAGGTTATTTTCTAGTACATTTCTATTGGATTTTATATCTGTCTAGAGATGAACTTCAAATAATTTGTTCTTTGTGTCCTTTCTAATACAACAATCAGTTCAGGGCTCTGTAACTTTCTAGAGCCATTAATCTGATCTTTTCTCCAGCTGACCTATAGCAGTGTTTAAACGTTGTCCTTGCATCCCTCTGAAATGTAGCCAGTACCTGTTTATATTCCTTGGGTGCTGGAGAGATTGTACATCTCGATTCAGTACAGGCCAGCATAATAACATGTTTCTCGAAACGTAATTGCAAAGCTCTATAAAGCAGCTGTGCTGAATTCTAATGGAGTAGCACAGAATGTGGCCATTGCTTTATTAGGGCAGTAACCCCTCAGCCCCAGCTTCATATCACAGGAACATACCAGGGTGAACTAATTGGGTTAAATCCATAAACACTTTTATTACTCTGATTCATGATGTAAAAAGTTCATTAACGCCCAAGTCCGAACAGTCGGTAAATAGGATGTAATATACCCAATGGCAGATTTTATTGTACATGTCAGTGCAAACGTCTTCATTTGCTGGCGGATTACTAGGATTTTTTTTTTTTTAAAGTGTGTAGTAACTTTTGTAATTCGTTTGTTTTTCATCATTTTGCAATAAAATAAAATAAAAAATAAGGAAAAGAATGAGCAATATGAAATAACAAAGAATAAATGTTTACGCAAAGAAGAATGCAAGACAACCATAAGGTCAACAGCTACCTGTGCAGGGAACTTAAATACAATTCTATAAACCATGAATAGGTATAAAGAAACAAGGGGAATTAGGAAATATAATATAAAGAAGTGATGGTTTACAAAGTGGGACAGGTCCGAAAATCTAGCTTTAGTAGGGGATCCATTGGTCATTATAGAATGTTAATTTATTGTTAGGCATACAAGCCAATTTATCATGGGTCACGTGTTGTGATTTTTAATGTATATTGTATGTATATTACAAAGTAGAATGCATTTTTATACCTGGAAAAATACTAGTATGAAATACTACCTATTTGTATTTTTTAAAGCAGCAGGTAAAGATTTAAGCTTATATGCTTGAAAGGCTCTTACATTCCTTCTTTGGTAAAAGACCCTTACACACCTCAAGGACTGTAAGTAGCTGCATTCTATTTCTTTAGGTAACCAGTAGTGCTTTGGGCAGTCTTTGTCATGTAATAAATTCTTACTGGTAAATAAATATTGTATACAGAAAGCACCAACATGACCAACATGATAAAAGTAAAAAGTGACATCGGGGGGGCTTATCTGTTTTGAATATAGGATGGATTTTTAGTGTGGCACAGAGGATGAAAAGGGACCAAGCTGTGCGAGCGAGTGTTCTGGATTTTTGCTATGGCCGCCCATGAACTGAGAGGCAGCAGTTAATTAGGCCTGATCTGTGTGAGACATGCTGTGTATGTACAGCCGAGAGCATATAGAATTCTATGTTGGATCAGATGCTTATGAAAGCCAAGGGCCCGCATCCTATAGAAGGAGTAGAAGTGTGGTGTACATAATGTGTGAAATAAGATGATGCCAGCCTCTGGCAGAATGAAATGAAGAATTCTTTGTTGAAGGATTACCTCAATTTAGCATGTTAATAATATATGAACACATTACTTATGTTTACATCTACATAGGAATATATAATTTGACACATATGACGGGTTAAAGAAAACATCACTCGGACTAAAATGTTGTTTGTTTCTTTTTGTATCTATACATACACTTAAATGATAATCCTAAATGTGATTAACTTATCTAAACTAAGAAACAAAATGTAATATAGCAATCCTTAAATGTGGCTGCATGCATTTTATTTTTTTTTTTCCAAATCCTTTTTTTTCCCCCCTTCATCTGATGATCCTGCCAATACCACCTTTCCTGTTCTATGGTGACAACTCTCATTTACTGTACTGAATCCATGGCGAAACGGCATTGTCACTTTAGGCTTCGCTCCTGATCTGGACTGCAAAAAAAACACTCTTCACCATCTCCAATTCATGTTCAGTCCATCTACAATACAGTCACATTTCTGCTGTCTGACCGTGCTGTGCACAATATGGTTTGTAATCCAAGTGTTGGTGCACCATGGTGTCATTCATTCTAAATACCACAATGTATTGTGGCACCACAATATATACCATGCCGTCTGACTTAAAGCGTACAAAAACTCAGGATTTTTACTTTACATAAAAGGGTAAACAACCCTTTTATTTAAAGTAAAAATTTTTGTTTGTCAGTGTTTTTTTAAGTGCAACCACTCCATTAATTCTTGATCGCCTACGTCACGCATCATGCTCTTGGCTGCTCCTTCTGCAGAGCCCTTTTATCAATAGGGAAAACAATTGCCTATCTCATGCATGCACAGTGAGATCGGCAAGTTTTTTCATGTGACAGCATGTTTCACATATTATGCTGTCATTATTTACCCAAAATGAAGCCATGTGATAAAAACTAAGTACACCCCATCATTCAAAAGCTTGTTCTGTGTGAGTTTATCACTCACATTGTCGTAAAGCAGAGGTCGGCAAACTCCGGCCTTTAGGCTAGATACGGCCTAGCCGGTAGTTTGTCCTGGCCTAACGCCCCCTAGCTGATCCGGCCTAATGCAGGCCGGCAAGCAACCCGCGGCTCTAGAGCCACAGGTTGCCAGCTGGGATTCGGCCGAAGCCCCATGCGGCTCTTGAGCCTCCTCCTGCTGTTGCTCTCTGAAGGGAATTTCCTCTCCTCTGCAATGCATATTGCATTGTGGAGGAGAGGAAATTCCCTTCAGGGGGTGTTCCTGGTGGGGGCGCGGAGCTATTAGGGCGGGACTCGACAGAGAGTACAGCCTACTGTGTGATTCTGCCCACCCCTAAAAATGGCCAAAAAAGTTTGATGGCCCGTCTTAAAGGAATGTTGGCCCACTCTTATTTACAACATTGCTTCAGTTCATTGAGGTTTGCGGTTATTCGTTTGTGCACAGCTCTCTTAAGGTTCCATTACAATAATTAGATCGTGTTGAGGTCTGGACATTAGGTGGGCCATTGCAACATTTTTCTTTTTCAGTCATTCTGTAGATTTGCATGACCCAATTTCAGCCTATCTTTAGCTGTCCCTCAGATGACCTTACATTTGTTCCTGTGTACATTCAAGTTCATGGGCTGCACAACAAGCCCAAATTATCACCCTTCCTTATGTATGACAGTTTGTTTAAGTTTGTGCCTCTCAGGTTTGTGCAGTTTTGTTGTGTTGGTTTTTGACAAACATGATACTGATTATGACCAGACATCTCCACTCTGGTCATGTCGGTCCGAAGAACATTGTTTCAGAAATCTTGTGGCTTGTTCAAATGCAACTTTGAACACCTAAGCTGCCATGTTCATTTTTAAAGAAGAGGCTTCTCCTGGCAACTCCTTAACACAAGCCATACTTTTTAGTCTTTTTTCTAATTGTACAGTCATTAACTTTGCCTCTTACCATGCTTACTCAGGTCCATACTAATTTGAAGGTTCTTTTGCAGTTTCTCTGAGCCTTCCATTGTCTGACTATGGGGTGAATTTGCAGGTATATTTTTTCTTTGGAAGGCTGGCAACTTAAAGATCTTTTAATATTTTCCACTTGAATAATCTCACAGTGAAATGGTCTGCTTCAGTTTGTTTAAAATGGTTGTATAAGCCTTTCCAGAATGATGGGCAGCAACAATTACTTCTCTATGATCACTGCTGATGTCTTATCTCCTTGGCATTGTGTTAACACACACCTGAATGCTCCAGACCAGCAACCTCCTAAACTCTTGATGATGGTCAATTAATTGAGTGCCTTTGAGTAGCAGCATTTGGCTGCTGCTTACCCTCCTAATTCCTATGGAAGTTGTAAAAGTGTATCATTTCTCACACACTGCTACTGCATTTTGCACTTTGTTCATCTGAAGTTGTTGTATTTGCCAAATTGTAAAATTTGTAACAACCCAATGCTTTTTATAATTTGCAACACTATTGTATGCATATTGTAGTCAGCAGTCTGTGTTGGAAATGATTAGTGTGAAGCGCAGAATAAATACATTTCTGCCTTGTTTATATATCAGTGTTGCAAATGTAGGATCTATACTTAATCTTTACATACGTACAGGTGCCTATGACTTAACAGGCTGTTTCAAGCTTGCCTTCTGAACTTGTGTGTTTTTTCTAATTAAATAGGCTGTTGTTGGCAATTGGCAGAAAATAGAACGCCTTCACAAATACACCAATACCAGATAATGGCTATATTTTCACACCACTGAAGCTGTAATGCCACAATGTTGCTATAGAAACACGCATCGTTATATCCAGAGTAGCCAGCTTATTAATAGGTATCTTAACAACAGGATTAGTATGCATTTAATATGATTAATTTAAAGGGATCCTGTCGTCATAGAACTATAAGAGTTTCAATTACGAAAGGAGAATACTCCAGGGTCTAACTCATAACTTTCCTCCACTATTTGATGATTCACTGAGTGGGAATAACTATTAGAAGTTTTGACTTGCTGCATTCTTATTTTAGGTCACAGATTCTCTAGGTAGTAGATGTGAGGAAGATATCCCAGGGCTTTCAGCACATAAAAATAAAACATCAATGAGGGACTCTGTGCATCTTTCTCGGCATGCATTACTTTAAAGCAGAGCTGTTGCTAATTCATTCTGCACCATCTTTATTCCCACAAATTTCCCCTTCATGGATATCATCTTGCCCTTTGAAAAAAAAAAGACCTTGTGCATGCACAGAATGTACATAATGATGCAATAATTTGTGTATTGGAGCTATCTATAGAAAAGCCTTTCTTCCTTTGCCTGTGCATAGACCCAATCACATCAATGTACCTGATTTATTAAAGCTCTCCAAGGCTGGAGATGATACATTTTTATCAGTGAAGCTGGGTGATCCTTCAAACCAGGAATGGATCTGGTCCAGGATGGAAAACATTTGCCAACAAATAGCTAAATATTTGAGAAATACATTCCAGGTTTGCTGGATCACCCAGCTTTACTGATGAAAGTGTATCCTCTCCAGCCTTGGCAAGCTTTATTAAATCGGGCCCAATGCCTTTAATAATTCATACACATTGTGTAATGCAAACACTAATGTGCTTTTACTATTTTGCAGTTAGGTATCTATATTATGCAGCATGCATTTGAGTCTGTCATTCTTTTTCCCACCAGTTTTCAAACGTGTCATGTGACACAAGGAACACTTAATGGTACATACATTGCATTTTAGTGTTCTGACATTGACCGTCATAAAAACAGCATGGAAGCTGCAGTAAACACTATTTTTTTTTAAATACTAAACTGTAACTAAATACTGTAATGTAAAAAGCTTCAAGGATCATAATCAAAAAATATTATTCCTTCAATTCCAGAGTGATGTAAGCACAAGTTGCAACACACTGATGTTAGTGGGACTCTAGGTACAATAATTGTTCCTATGAGGGGCAACCCTTGCTGATTTGATACACCGATTGACCGGCTATGCACTGACCTCCTCCTCTGTGCACAGCCTCCCATGTCACTGGTCCATAGGAAGGGCATAATACAATATCTTAACAAAAAAAGCTGGTAGGAATCTAAAGTAAAGCTTAACAAACTTTGAATAGATGTGAGATATTTTTAAAATAGTTTTACAGTCATAATTCCACTTGCAGTGAAGGCTGCCAGTCTAGTGCATAAGTATAGATTAGAAAATACATAAGGTGAGCAGTTAGATAGAGGTTGGTAGAAAAAGTCTTGAGAGTTGTGTTATGAGTGTGCTTACAGTCCAGGATATGAATATCAAAGTACATGCTGCCATCTACAGGTTATTATGTAGCATGGCACCCCAGGCTCCTTGTGCAACAAATTCCTCCCACTTCAACATATATGCAGGATGATTTGGCAATTATTTTGGTGCATTGCTTTTTGTTTTTTTAACTTTGGAGCTGTCAGTGCTTTGGAGGTCACTGATTTGTTTTTTGTTATAATGTTGGATTTTAAATAATATTTGAAATTTAAAAATGATGGTAAAGCCATTTACTATGTAGACACTGAATACAGATTTTACAAGACTCTTAACATTTAAATGCATGTGATTTGCAGCTGCAGTGGATTTATAATGTGATGGCAAAATATACCAGTTTGTTTTTTGTCTTTGACTGGAGTTTAGAGAAAAGTGAGCAATTTTGTCAACTTTTTTTTGGTTTGTGTCTACATTTTTGCGATTAGTCCATTTGATTGTTGTCAAACAGAACAGCTAATTCTAATTCTTTCTACATTTGGAACCTTTGTCAGGATTTTGTTGCCGTCGGTCCCTTCATGGGGCATTTTTCCTTATTCCTTGTCCGGTTAATGGGAGTACAAAACAGGACAATAAGGAAAATCTTTAGGATACAGACAATATTTCAAACCTTATAACAGATGTTTAGAATATTTCCTATTCTGTCTAGAAATCCTTTGTCTTGGGTTGAGCCTTGAAGTAAATGTAACAGAGCTTGAATTAAACAAAACAAACAAAAAAAACCTTTTTCTAGTTCATCAAAACAAAATCTTTTAAAAAGTGGCCATATTCTTAACAGAAAAGGCTGCATGCTGCAGAATAGGACCGTTGCTTTGTATGTGGAAGCAGTGGTCTCTCAGTAAAAGTCTGACATGCCCCTGGTGGGTCAGAGCTGGCGCTAACCAATTAGCAAAGGTCAAGCTCTGTGTTTATTGGACTTCTCCAGCTCTGACTCAAAAATAGGCATATGGACCTTAAAGAGAGACCAGTGCTTCCAAAGGAAACAAACAAGCTGGCAGAGGACAGGCTTTTCTTCTCCAGCTGTGATTGTTTCAGTTGGGCTTTAATGTCTAAATATATGGTAGACATTTAACTAATACCTTTCTTAAAATCTCCACAACCCTTCTGGTATTACAGTAAAGGGGAAATAATTCACTATCGCTGTAATTAGGTTTTGCTTATGCCTTGTCACAGGAATGTATTGATTTTTTATTGTGGTGTATAGTTCCTTGCTTTTTTGTTATTGAAGCTTTGTAATAAATGAGCACTTTTCATTTGCTTTTGTTCATGAAGGTCTCGCCCTCGCTTTTCTTATCGCTCCATTATCAGAGTTCTTCCTAATGTTAGCCACTTTACTTAGATCACTGCTTCTAGGTCTGAGGTCACCCGAAAGCCTCGGATGGGTAATAAATCATAAGGAGATTATCCATAAGATACACTTAGATAGATTGTACTCTCTGTTGTACAGTTATACTGCTATGCATTGCACAGTGTTCACCATCAATAAAAGCAGAATGTTTGACGTTAAAGCAGATCTATTATTAATCTGAATTAGTAAGTCACATTGTTAGCGTGATAAAAACAGCATGTTTTCTTGCCAAGGGTGTAAAATGCTACCTCCCTGCTCTACCATGTGGCCTACATGTTAGAGAAAGAGATGCTTTATATAATTAGGGACTGCAAAGAGCAAATTTGTTTTTTTTTTTTTATCTAGAAAATAATTGAGTAATAAACTTGCTTTGAAATGAGAGGATCGGGAAGGCATAATTGTTGTGCCGCATTACTAAGTTCAATTAAAGCAGAAGAGAGCAGTGACAGTGGCACTTATCCGGTCTGATTATAGGGATAATAGGGCTTCTTTGTTTTGCTACCTTAGTCACCTCTTTTGCTTCAGCCTGCTGGTTTAGATGTTGGTGAAGTCAACCCTATGCTCACCCTTACTCCATATGGGGTCCTAAGAAAGAGAGATCTACTAATAGACCAATACAGATAGCCCTCCCTTTCAAAGTCTGATAATTGCCATTTACAGAAAAAAAGTGTAAAATAAAATATAGAACAGATTTTGGTGCTTGTCATATATTTTATTTTACAAACATTTAGTTCTGTAAATGGCAATTATCAGAGTGTAAAATGGAGGGCTATCAGTATTGGTCTATGAGGAGATCTCTTTTTCTTAGTCTAATACTAGGACCACCTATGGAGTAAAGGAGAGCATAGGTTTGACGTCACCAACCAGATGTAAACATTTATGCTTTTCAAAATTAATGCAAAGGTGATTAACATGGTTTAATACTCATGTCTAGAGTTCTGCTATAAGTGGATCTTTCACATGTACACGAAACATATAATAAAAATGTCTGTAGCTTTTCATACACTTCTGGAATGGGGCAGCTCTGATGATTCTAAACATCACACATTTATACACTAAACAATTGTTTCCCAACCAGGGTTCCTAGAGGTAGCTAGAGGTTCCTTGAGCAATTTATAGCTCTCAGGTCAGTATAAGTCACACCAATGATTTTTTTTGGCTATCTGTAATGATGACATTCTTCTCACTGGTCAGCAATGTAGGAAGCATTCATCCTACTGATGACCACACTTAATGTACTGTAAACTGTGGAAATTATAGTAGGGGTTACCTGAAGACCTAAAAGTTATTTCAAGGGTTCTCCAATGTTAAAAGGGTCAAGAAACACTGTACTGAACCAACAAAAACAGACATTATCATCCTTCCACATGAATGGTATCTTTGTTGTAAACTTTAGGACACAGATAGCGATTATCAATGTTACTAAGAAAATGACACACAGATTGAGATAAGTACTCGTCAGTCTTTTGAGGACTCCATTGGGAAAACTCCTTTACCCAATTTCTCCGCTCGGCTTTCAAAGCCAAGAAAAGCATTCTTCTCCTTCACGCCTTGTAAAATAAACTGAAAATCTACACGCAAGGATGAGACTTTTCTAACGGGCACAAACAGGTTGGTGGTACTAAGAAATCAGGTATATTCACTCCTATTTAAGGATTCAATGAGAAATAAAAATGAAAAAAAAAACAGACCGCCACATGCAACAAGCGTAAAGCTAATCTCTTGGTAAAAAATGAGAAAAAAAATACCGTCTGGCCACCATGACTTCTTGATATAAAAGCTGGATACTTCCATTTCTGTGAAGTTATCACAAGCTTCTAAATTCTTTAGATTCAGCATCAAGCAGGGGAAGAATCTGTGCAGTAACCTTTGCATATACAGAGCTGCCCCCACAACTCTGAAGAGCCCTCTAACTGCATGCAATTGTGGGAGTCAGTTACACCAGTGTGGGTTAATGCATAGACCGTGACGGGAGTAGAGAACTTCCAAACATTCGCCACAACATCAGCATATATTGCATTGTTCTGGTCAGAGAAATCTAGGTCATGGATGCCCAAAATATATGTCTGCCACCCCCTCCAATAGTAATCACCATGGTGAGCCATACTACCCAGCAGATCAGGAAACTTGAAAGGAGTAGGGAGGGTACTTTCCACTCACATTGATTTACCTTACTTGTGTTCAGCCCCCTGTTTTTCCTCACTGAACTAAAATCTGAGGATGCATTTAAAGCGGAAGTAAACTAAAAATAAAAAAATTCTCCTTTACTTTCGCAGATTCGTTGATACCTCGGTAGGTTTCCTGGTTCGTGTCCCCCTCCGTCCAGGTGCATAGGAAGCTCCAGGATTTTCCATTTTCTTTCTTGTCTTCTGCCTACGTTACTCGACCTCACACTGCGCAGGCACAAGATCAGATGACGTAGCCTGCTTTGAATGGGGGGAAAAAGAGTGCCGATCACACTGCGCATGTGGAAGGTTGCCTTTTTTTCCCCCATTGAAGAAAAAGCTTCTGCTGCTTGCACATTAGGAGCAGCCAGGAGCCCCCTGGGATGCGTGATATGGTAATCCCAGGAGGCTCAGTGCTCCCAATCTGTCCAAAGAAGTCTTTAGAACTTATGTTTGCTTTTGGATGTCCTGCCTCCCAAAGACTCAAGTTAAAAAGGTAAAAAAATACCCAAAGATCAGCTTTAGTAATAACTCTAGGAGCACCAGAGGAGTGGAATGTTATTTTGGGCCAAGGCAAGCCAGGCAGTGGGG
This sequence comes from Pyxicephalus adspersus, assembly GCF_032062135.1. Taxonomy (NCBI): domain Eukaryota; kingdom Metazoa; phylum Chordata; class Amphibia; order Anura; family Pyxicephalidae; genus Pyxicephalus; species Pyxicephalus adspersus. The sequence continues at coordinate 43,536,255 of NC_092868.1, forward strand.
GCTGCAATGGCAAACTTCTGAACTATGCAACTTCTATTTATGTAGCAGCTAGGCAGCGTTTGCCATAATGTGCACGTTTGCTCAGTACTTTGTACACATACTTCTGGATATGCTGTTCTCCAGTGATGTAAGGTAGGAGCTACCAGTCTCCACTCTGTTGGTGCCATCTTCTTTTGGGTCTGAGGTATTCTTGCTTCGGCTACAACCACAATGTTGATGTAAATACTACACAAGTGCACTGGAATCTAAGCAAGTGTGTGCTTTTTTTGTTTTATTTTGTGTGCATGTGCTGCAGTCGTAAAGGTAACAAACATTGTGATAAGTAAACAAGAGGTAAGAGGCAACGTCTTTTTTTCCCAAAACATCTCAATCTGCTAGAATGTTTTTGTTTGGTCAGTTTTTCTCCAAGTATTCTATATTCGTGTAAATATTTTTCAGGTAGATCTGACCCTCGATCAATGTACTTACAGGGCCCAGCAAATCCCATGGTATCTTGTTTCTGCCCTCTTTCCAGACCCCCTGTTATATTCCATGCTACCATTCAGGTTCTTGATGATGTCGCCCAATCGCACACTGTACGTACATGAGATTGAGTGACGTGTCTTCCTCCAAATGTGAATAAACAAGCACCAACCTCAGTCACTGAACATGTTTGAGATGGTGCACTTTTTATTTGCATTCGAGGAAGGCCCCAGGTGACACAAAGGTTAGACAGCAACTTCCTGGGATATGTGACATAACCCAGGAGAGGCAATGAAGATGGATGGGGCAGAATATTAAAAAAAATATTTTGTTTCATTATGTGAACAATTATTTTACATCATCAGGGTTCTCCCCAGGCCCTTTTAGCTGGGTGCACCACCCGGCACTTTTCAGCACCCACCCGGCTGTTTTTGGGTTATTACTAAAGAGTTTGGTCACAATACAGGGGCTGCCACCCACCTACAATTTCTTCCCACCCGGCTTAAAAAAATTTCTGGGTTGAGCACTGATCATGTTGAAATTTTCTTGATAAGTCCACTTTAAGAGTATTTGGTTTTCATTTATACATGCTCCCCTATAAGCAAGCATTCAGCCATTGGTGTAAACTGAAATCCCTAAGATAAACAAGATTATTTCAGTACAGACATCTACAGGTTGTGGAAATATCTGTTTTGGTTAGTAAACAACTGTTTACATTCAAATGATTACTTATTGTGCCAGCATCAGAAGAGGGCTCTAAATGTGGAATAATTTTCATGTCTTAGTCACCTGTCCAATGGAGATAAATTTGCCTAATTTATCCACACTCTAAATCTATTGTTTCTTTCTAAATGTCAAGTTCCTCCATTCCCTTTCTCTGTCTGGGTTTTCTAAACCATTTGCTCATCAGATAACCGATATTAAAAAGGCACTTTCTCTGTGTTGCTATGGATTTTAATATCCAATATTGGTACAGGGCTTATCGTTGTAGCCCCTTAAGCCTCCGTGTAATTTAATTTGCAACAAGTTTGTGCTAGGTACAGCCTGTATTTAAACACAGCATGTTTACTCTTATAAGTGTGCTGTGAATTTATACCACTTCATCATAGGTAGAACATTTTAAATTGGTCATAAAATTAAAGTGTATTTAAGCCTAAGTCTAAAAATATAATATTTTGCAGCTTTCCAGTCTTATTAGATGCTGGGGTTGCATCAATGTTCTTTTTATCTGGCTGATTTCTTGTTCCTTTCACCTGGTGGTCCATCTTGTCCAGCAGTTACAGTGCTCCTTCACTGCACATTATTTGCTTCTAACGTGAATTACAGAGTAATGCCATGCCATGAGGAAAGTTTTTCTGCAGCCCACAGAAAAGAACTGAGCTGGGCTGATACCACCATTTCAGGTGTCAGTGCAGCATAAACAGAGTGCACAGCAAGTTACAAGCTAATATTCTGCCACTGTTAATTTTTTTTTTCTCGGATGTCAAAAAATCATTTTAATAAATTTAACAGACCAAAAAGAAAAAAAAGCTAAAGGGGAACTATACTCAAAACTAAACAAAACAAAAACACACGTACCTTCAATCCGACAGGGCAGTCTGATCACTCCAGGGTTGTCCGGCATCAGGTCCCTCGTCATCTCGGCATCCGTCCCGGAGCCTGCGCTCTGGGTGCTGCCATCTTCGTCTTCTCTTCCGGGTCCCAGGCACGAGATCGGGTGACGTAGTATGAAACAAAATTTGCTGATCCGTCTGCGCATGCATGAGATCGGCAAATTGTTCTTTTTCAGCAAAAAGGCTCCTTCTGCGCAAGCCCAAAATGCTCGGTCATGCGCAGAAGGAGCGCCCAAGAGCCTCCCAGGTTGCCTGACGCAGGTATCCCAGGAGGCTTTGTGCTCCCATCTCGACCACCTAGGCGGCCGAAAATGAGGGGACAGTGCTGCACCCTTTTTTTTTCTCTCTACCCTTTTATGTAAAGTGAAATTTCTGACTTTAGGTACGCTTTAATGGTTAGCGTTTGCATAGCATCTTTAGGTCTTGCAAAGAGGTAGTGTAGCAAAATACTTTAGTACTCCTAGAAGGCACTCCTGGGCTTAGTGAAACATTTAATGGGGAGCACAGTGGCTCAGAGGTAAATGCTCTGACGTTTGAAGCTCTAGGTCCCAGGTTTGAATCTCGTCCAGGACACTATGTGCATGGAGTTTGCAGGTTCTCCCCGTGTTTGCGTGGGTTTTCACTGGGCACTCTGGTTTCCTCCCACATTCCAAAAACCTGCAGTTAAGTTAATTGGCTTCCCCCCAAAAATTGTCCTTAGACTGCGTTAATGACATATGACTATGGTAGGGACATTAGATTGTGAGCTCCTATGAGGGACAGCTAGTGACATGAATATGGACCTCGTACAGCGCTGCATATTATCTTGGTGCTATATAAATACTGGCTAATAATAATTATACTTACTATTATCATTTCTTTAGCTAACCCAAAAAAAAAAAAAAAAAAAACTTGCTTAAAATCTTCAGGGCTCATTCACATTGACATGCTGCTATTGGGTAATGCATGGTCACCATGCAGCAACCCAAGGCAATAAGGTAACATCTTTATCTCAGCTGAAGTGACTTAAGAGTTTAAAATAAATGAGCTGCTTTAGTACAAAGTTTGTTAACATATACCACAACATTATAGCAATGCACAAACATAAAAGTGTAAATGAGCCCTCATAGTTTCCTCTAAAGTACAAAAAACACTAAAATAATTCTGCTTGTGGATTTTGGCTGACTGCATAGAATTGTAGTTGTTCTTGAGGTCATTGTGTGGTGTAATGTTTTCTGTTAGTGTATCAGTTCTATAACTATAAATGTCCTTGGTGTCTTGAGATGTCCAGGGGCAAATACCTTCATCTTTGCACCTCCAGTTCCATAAATAGCCTCTGGTCAAATCTGACTTTCTTTCTGCGGGGGTTGTCAGTTGTTATCATGTTGTTGGTGACTGCTATCTCGCCTTGAATTCCAATCTCAGCAATATCAATTTGAAACATAGTGATTCAATTTAAAGGAAGAAGACAGAAGTAATCTTTTCACTCTTAACCTAAGTGTATAAGGAAAAACTGGGACCTATTAAAATCTGCAAAAGTCAGGAAGCGTCTAGCAACTAATATGATTTTAAGATACTGTAACCAGATCAGTAAAATATTTATTCTGATTAACTGCCAGGGGTTACTGAATTTTGTTTTTAGTAATACCTATATATCAGTTATATCTGACAAGACCCCCCCCCCCCACATATGACTATGGTAGGGACATTGGATTGTGAACCTCTTGAAGGACAGCTAGTCACATGACTATGGACTTTGTAAAGTGCTGTGTAATATGTTGGTGCTTTATAAATACTGTGTAATAATAACGAAACCTGTCACTGTTCCATCCAGGTCACCACCATCTTCTTCCTCCTTCTTTTCCTTTTTGTAATATTTGGCTATCTTGATTGCCTGGGATGACGGGCACAGTTCTGTTTGAGTTCATTCAATTCTGACAACTGCAGATGAAGCAATAATGTGACCGATATCCCAGGAATCAACCAGGTAAGAATGTTTATTGTAGAAGTGACCTAGCCTGCCCCTTTCTGCAATAAAGCCCTGCCTGGTCTCAAATCTTTAAAGTGGATTTTTACACCCCAAATAATATTAACCAACCTTCCCCAAAAATGCAGCATTCCTAAAAAACAATGTTACTTACTCACTCACTCTTAATTTGAAGAATAATGCTAATGAGTTTTTGAGTTTTGGATTTATTAGGGGGTAGTAACACTTCTGTCATGCCTTTATGGCTGTCCATCACACTGAGATTTCATCCCACTTGCTGTGATACCAAGACAAGAAATGAACAAAGTGGTTCTCACCTGGGGTAGGAAGACTTGTACAAGAACAGTAATCTGCCAAAGGTTTCATCCCTTCATCATTTCTCTAAAAAACAAAACAAAAATATTTAATTGCAGTCAATTTGGGAACCAATGACAAGTGAGGTAAAATCTCACCAACGGTTACACACATTACACACACCTTTCCTTGTTCTTTGTAATACAGCATAGCCTTCTCTTCCTCTAGAAGTGTCTTCAAATGCATTAGAGACACTCTATCTTTTGCTGGAGGGTGTTCCCAGCCCCAACTTTTTTTTTAATCTGCACCTGATGGAACCTAAACATGACCTAATATTAGTAATATTATTATTATTATTATTATTATTAATGAAAAAGATTTTTATAGCGCTAACATAATATGCAGTGCTGTAATATGTGTCCGTGTGCCAAATTAGATCAGATTGATTTTAGGCTGCTTTATTGCAAACATTATAGTGCATTCTAGGCTGAAAGTTTGATTTTCATGTCTGGAATAAAAAAAAAAGTGCCCCCCTTCAACCAGTTAATAACCAATCGGTAAATCGTTTATTTGGGAATAAAACCTGTGTATATACAACTACCCACGTGGGCGCTGTCATCTTCTTCCTTCTCTTCTTGTTTCGATCTTTGACCATCTTGATTGGCTAGGCTGGGCTGGGATGACATCCCTGGCAGCTGGGTATTCCAGCTACTAACATGCACAGCTACGTGATTGAGCTGAGCTATCAGGGGGTTGAGTATGTTTTATTGCAGAAAGGACATCACCTGTCCTGCCTGATTGGAAATTTTGCAAATTGGAACTTTAGTTCTGCTTGAAAGTAAACCTAAACTTTTCCTGGAGTGTTCAGTGTTAGGACAATCCCGCTAAATGCTCCAACAATAGTCGGCCATCATATGTACATCCCATCTACCCTGATACCATCCTTCCATGACCTTCAAATCTTGGTGGAATCATTCACCTTGCACATCACTGAATGCACCAAGGTTTTCCGGGAAGTTAAAAAGGTGGCTATGCAGAAAATGCACCTTGATGCTCATATTGCAACCAAGCATTTTGTAGCTCTCCAAGAGTTTCTGGACAATTTCTGTGTAATTAATTGCTTGTGTGTTTCGAAGAAAGTCCTTGACAATGGCTTTGAATGATATCCAAGCATTCTTTTCGTCTTCTGATATTGTCCTAAAGAAATGTTCATCTTTGATGAGCTGCTGAATATGTGAACCAACAGGCTAGGAAATGACAAAATGAAGTACTTGAAACCGTTTCCTTCAGTTGGCAAAGCGTTAACGAACTGCTTCATCAGACCCAGTTTCATGTACAGAAGCAGGAATATAATATTCTTTCTATCAACAAGTGGCTCATGTAGAATATTTGGATCATCTGGTTTTAGGGCAGATCTTGGAGGCCAATTCCTTTCCACCCAATGCCTCTCACAAGCTTTGCTGTCCCACATGCACAGATAATAGGGATACTTAATGTATCCGCGTTGCTGACCAAGAAGGAAGCATACCATTTTAGGTCAATACAGATGACCCAATTGTGTTGGTGATATTGCAACAACTCAATAAATCTTTTATGTCTGCATATTCTTCGCAAAGAGAAACTGAATGGCCAATTGGTACTGACCCAAATATATTGCCATTGTGAAGGAGGACACACTTTAAGCTCGGCTTTTAGCTATCGATGAATAATCGCCATTCTGTTGAGTTATAGATTTTAATTCCCAATTCCTCCATTAAACCAGATATGGTATGGCAAAACACAAAGCCACTGTCGGTTCTAAAGTACTGCAGAAATGCAATTTCTCTGGTTAGAAAATACGATACCTTTGTTCCTTTTTCAAGTAAGTTTTTCTCACTCAGTCTTGATGCTAGGAGTTCTGAAGCTTTCTTCGATAGTCCCAAATCACATGCCAAATCACTCAACTCATGCTGATTAAATCTCTTACCAACAGAGTCCTAATTAATTTCAAACTCTTCATCATTGTTGTCACCTAGTTCATCACCATAATCATATTCTTCAAGAGAGGGTAGTGTAACGATAACTGGCACTGGGATTTCATCTGAATGAGCCACTGGTCGTATAGCCGATGGTAGACTAGGATAATCTATGTTACATTTATTTTTCATGTTATATCCTGAAGTTTTCACTATACAAAAGTAACAGTCCCTGAAATGATCTTCTGGCTCCCGCCAAACCATAGGTGTACCAATGGCATCTTATCACGTGTTCCCTTTGTGCACATCCGTAAACCTTCGACACACTGTTTGCACACCTTATGAGGGGCCCAAGACTTATCTTGATCACCAAGTTTAACTTTGAAATATCCCAAAGATATTGCTTGCTCTACAAATGTACTGATGTTCATCCTTTGACTGGGAATGGTGAAACTGCCACAGATATAACAAAATGAATCAGGGTTGTTTAGGCACTTACAACAAGAGCAGCAGAGCCAGACATGATCTGAAAGAAAGGAAATACGTGTGTAAGTAGAAAAATAAATTTTGCTTATTCACCACGTAGAGCAGCGCACAACCTCTGACCACACTGTTTTGCATGTAAATGAATAGTCTATACAAATCCACGCTACAGTAATCACATTATTATAACCCGTAGAGAAAAAATCTGACGTGATAGAAGAAAAATAACCGCACTTTCAGAATGGGCATACCTATTTTAGTGTAAATAAACCTAAAAATTTAAGTCAACAAAAAATGTGTTCAAAATTCTTCCCCAGTGTAATCAAAGGTTCTCTAAATAAAAACATGTTCTGTTGATCCAAAGATACAAACATCCTTATTTGAGTACTTTGACTTTTCCTGTACAAGTTGAGCTTGCCTTACCTCTTTCCACATTTCAGGCATTTCTATTGGTACTTTATTAGCCTTGTTTCCCAATCAGACACCCAGGTGATGAGTTATAGAAGATTTGTACACAGATTCAGCGTCATACATACTCATCATTTTGTCCTTCTGTTTCACTTGTTATGTAATTTTTCATCATATTCTCAGTTTAAATAGCCTGGTATTGTAGCAGGTTTACTTTAAGCCATAAGCTATAAAGAGATTAGACTATGAAAGACTGTGGTGTCCCTGACTATGATGTCCTGTGATGGAGAATGACCTTTGAGCTTGTCACATCAACCTGGGCTAATCTATCAGTAATGCCATGATGACAGTAAAAGAATATGAAGTGACAAAGCAGCGGTCACCAAACTTTGGGACCTCACTGACCAATAAATTCGTAATTTTAAATCCCGCGAACCATTAATATGAATTTTTTTAAAAGATAAATATTTGTAAAATAATGATCAGACAGAAAACTTCCATTTTATTAGAATGAAATACACCTATTAAATATAATAAAATTGTAAATGCTTATGTAATCATTACAAAATCTTTAAAACTTGTTTATTTGCAAAAAATTTATTAAAGTTAGTTTAATTAGAAAATAATTGGAGCTAATTCAAGTATTACACCGTTCAAGTGTGATTTTTGTTTTTCAAGTGTGTTTTTGCTTGTTTGAAATAAGTTTATGGGTTTTTGGCTCCAATGGCGTTACTGCGTTTTTATTTTAAACCGAGACCAGTACCATGTTTTAATTGCTGTAATGGATGAAAATGTTCAAATTTTTCTGCAGACCACAAGTAGTTCACGGACCACCGGTTGGCGACTGGTGGCCATTTTTGAAATAACTTGCTTACCCTCCAAGACTATTTAACATGGTGTGAATGTTACCTAAATGTATATATAGCTTAAACATATTTGGTTTTGGGTAGATTGTTCCCTATACAGAAAGTGATGGAAAATCCAAAATTACCTCTCTGAATCTATTGTGTTACCTTGATGTGAATATTTTTAACATGCTGATGCAGAATTTGATGATTGCAGTAATATCCAAAATATGTTTATTTTTCTTTTCATGTGTTGTAATGTATTGGGTTTAATGGCAATTTGCTCCATTCATACAAAGTGCACACCAAAGCAGCACATTGCTATAAACCGGGCCTATTCGAAACAAAGGATATCAGCTTGTCATTACAACAAGCCTTTAGAAATGGTTTGAATGGATCCTAATACAGTGTAATGGAAAACTGAAGGGGTGCATGTTCTGGTGTCCTTTCCAAGAAGGAAATGCGCCTTTGGAAATTGCATCTCTGGATCAGGAAGAGATCCCTAACAGGACACAAGCAGCAAAAATACTTTGTCCTTCTCTTTATTGCTTAAAAAAAAGGTTTTGGCTTTACCTACTTTTCAAGAACAGAATCAGTTCTATATTAATTTAATAAGCATTTAATTAATAATGTGCTAGCAGCATGTTGAGTTCATTGCTGTGCCTCTTCCACACTGAAAGCAACATTTTGTTCAGCAACAGAGACTTGATTGGCCCAGAGCTCTGCTACTTCCTAGCTAAATATTTAAAATATTATCTATTTTACATCAAATGTCCTAAAAGCACATTTAATGATTGTAATGAGTACATAAGTAAATGTAATTACCGTAACACGTTTTAAAAGAAAATGTAAACAAACATTGGTTGCTGCTTATAAATAGTGTATTTTTTATATCTGACAGCTTTATATTATTATTATTATTATTATTAATAATAATAATAAACAGGATGTTTCTAATGCCAACATATTACACAGTGCCGTACATTAAATAGGGGTTGTAAATAACAGACGAATACAGACATTGACACAGGAGGAGAGGACCCTGCCCCGAAGAACTTACAATCTAGGTGGTTTTCCTGTTTTACTTTTCTACCCCATTTTTACTATTATGTCTAAACTTCAAATATGTTAATTCTATTTTTTTTGTAATAAAAAGAATGCCTGATCAAAGATTGTAACATCAGGGGGTGGTGGAGCTCTAAGAATTCTGCAAATCTAAATATTCTGTGTTAGGTGGACTCCCTTTGTTATGCCAATTAACCTAATTTTAGGTAGAGGTATGGAGTGCAAACACACAAACTCCATGCAGACAGTATCCTGAGGATTTGTGCAGCCCTGAGATTATTTTTTTTGACAGGTCAGGACCTTTACATTTCCAACCAGTGCATGACTCAACGAACAATTGGCAGTTCATGAAGCTTTCTATATTTTGCATTAATAAAAAGGACTATGTGCCCAGTGGCATTCCTAATCAGCATCTGGCAGTTTACCTGGATTCCACAGGAGGGGCTTGTAATCCTGTTTTTAGATGCTGTGCGCCTTTAAAATCCCGGCCTCGTCCCATTTCACCTGTTTATCCACCATCCATAAGTCTCTGGGAAAGGTCGGTTAACTAGCATGTGGTCATGTGAGGATGTGATGATGGGAGGAGGCTGGTGTGCAAAGAAAAAAGCGCTTGCAGATGCCTCTTGATCTGGAGCCTGTCATGGAAAAGCTTTGCTCTAGCTCTAGCCATGATGTTGCAAGCATCAGCGCCCAGAATTGATTATTAAAAAACAAGCTGGATTGTGTTTTCTTTCCTCTGTGCAGGCAGCTTGCAGTTTTTGTGCCTGGCACTGCTAGCTTAGTATGCTTCTCCTTTACACATTTCTTTTCTTCCTAGAATCCATCTACCGTCGAGGGGCCAGAAGATGGAGGAAGCTCTACCGAGTGAATGGGCATCTGTTTCAAGCCAAACGCTTTAACAGAGTGAGTGATTCATGAAAGAGGCAGCTTGTCCGGTCTCTGGGCAGCTTTGTGTTAACCTGCTATTGCTTCTTTTCTCTACTGGAAGAATGACTATTGTACATACACTGTTCTTCTGTCTCTTCCTTTATGCTCCAGTTTTAGCATGTGTGCTACAATTCTGTTTCAAAGCTAATGAGTTCCTGTAAGGCTCTATCAATATACTCCCCAGAGACCTTCAAGGCTTATTTTACATTGTAAAGTACAGTAACCCATAGCAATGCTTCCGAATTAGTCTGCCATTGATATAACTGAATAACTCACATATGATTGTTTTTTGTCCTATATAAAGAAAACATTGATCCAGCCCGTGCAGCATTGGAATCTGTATACGATTGTCCGGCCCTTCCTCTATACAGCGACACATTGGGTTTTGTCCTTTAAAACCTGACACAGTTGTTTTAGTTTCTACACAATGAAATTTTCCAGCTTTAATGTGCACACAAAAACACAACTACATTTTTCTCACCATTATTCCAAATTTAGCACTGCTACTTTTACTGAATGTTCTGATGCAAGCAAATTGCACATGTGATCATGAATTTAGCAAACTAGAAAATCTAAATCATTCCTACGTAAGTTACTGTGAACCTTGGGTGAAACTGATGGCTTCACAGCAATAAATACTATAATATTCAGATGATGAATGTTATCCTGGGGACTAGTGATACTGGTACTGATAATGCTGTTAAACTGGAAATTGCATATGCCAAAATAGTCCATGTTGTCAGTAAATAAAGGATGACAATTGTGGTGCTGACATAGAAGGTGTCGGATTATCAGCAGTGAAATGTACACCTCTGATCAATGAATTCATTGTGTGAATAGGCATTAACAATTCTAGTTGTCCATTCAGTTATTTCATTGTTTATTTTTGTCTAAACTTTGTTTTTGCATTAACTGGGCCAGATTTAAAAAATATGTTATGCTACTTTTTTTTTCATGTTGGAAGAAAATTATGGGCAGTGCTCAACCCAGAAATTATTTTAAGCTGGGTAGGAAGAAATTGTAGGTGGGTGGCAGCCCCTGTATTGTGACCCAACTCATTAGTAATCACCCAAAAACAGCCTGATGATTACTGAATGGGGCTGGGTGGTGGGCCCAGCTAAAAGGGCCTTAGGAGAACACTGATGGGCCCATAAGTCTTTTTCAGCATTATTGTTGCAGATTAGTGATGCAAAATATTAAAGGTAAATGGCTGGGAAGTGAGAGAATGGGAAATTAGCAATGGTAGCTATCATGTTTCTTTTAAAAGACTCCCTCACAAAAGTGGCTACCTGGCATTATTTGCAATGACTCAAAATTGTACATGTGTGCAGAATTATTCAGTACCCTGCTACTTTGCTGAATACCTGGTTAATCTGACTATTAAATTCCAACACTTTCAAGCCGCCTCATGTACGCGCACGCATGTTTGCATGAACAAAAATTACTGGCCAGTAGGGATGTGTGGCATTCATGTGAACCAGGGTTTTTGTTTCCATAAAATGTCACAGTACAGGTGCAAGGAAAATACACATTGGAAATGTTCTTATTCTATGTCCAGGCAAAAAAGAAACAAACACTGTACCACTGTAATTGTTATACATTGTATTACATTCAGCTTCCACGTTATATTCCTTTAAAACGTGGCAAGTACAGAAAAAAAAATTGTTCTGTAAAAAGTGCACTTAGTTATATTTTAAGCTGAATAGCAAACTCTTGTGCATATGCTATTGAATTGTCCAAATTCATTCCAGGTGCATCACAACAAAGTTTGTAAAGTTGTATGGTTCTTTTTGATAAAGTAGCAACAGCCTGATTAGAAAAGCCTGTTCCCTGCCACCATTCTACAACGAAGGATCCTTTCTGGGTGGAAGTTTTTTACAGTGATCTGACCCCTCCCCTGCCTTCTAAAGCTCATTCTACCTATTTGTAAAGTTCTAGCTGTGACTCCGCAGGGGTTGTGTCGGAACACTGTGGAAAGACCACTGCTTTTGCAGAAAGCAAGGATCCTTCTGTGCAACATGCACACAGGTGGCAGCAATTTCCGCTTAGGTTGTAGCTATTCTCTTAAGAAAACAAACTGTAAAGCCCAGCACAGACCTCAGGTAGACAATAATTCTGACCAAATAATCGCTTGGTCATGTGATCATTATTGAAGGAGACAATTTGAGGTTGGATTAATTGACCTTCACTTTCAGAAGTGATTACATGACCAAGTGACTAGGCATTAAACATGTGATCAGTAAGAAAACCTAAAACAAGTCCTTCAAGTTTCTTCATATCAAGGAAAGTATTTTGACCATTCTCTAGCATTCCATTACTCTATGGCTGTGTGCTTGGCCTTTTGGTAACATTATAGTATTGGTTCTATTTTATTTTTGATGTCTATGTTATGATACTTATGGTAAGGATGCTGTTTTTTTATCTTGCTTTCAGAAAGCCTACTGTGGCCAGTGCAGTGAAAGGATATGGGGCCTTGGCAGGCAAGGCTACAAGTGTATCAACTGCAAACTTCTTGTGCATAAACGCTGTCACATACTTGTACCACTGACCTGCAAGAAGCATATGGTGAGTTTACATGAATCAAAAGCAAAAAAAAAATAAATGCTTCATTCAACATATTAGAATGCTTGTGAAGAGATTGCAGGACATTAACAGCTAAAGATAAAATAACCACGGCTCAGTTATATATAAGATTAGGTTTGTCATTTGTTTTCTGTGGAAAAACTCAGACCTAGTGTAATCATTTTAAAGGATTTAATAATAATTTAAAAGACCTCCAGGCAAAATGCCTAAATGACTATTTTAAACATTAAAATATTTTTAACATTTTGTATACTTTTTTGCCTGCAGGTTTTGTTATACAAGCCCACTTTCCTGACAGCTCCCTGCAAACTTCTGTGTAATGAATGGTTATCTAAAGCCATCTGTTTTGTAAAACATTGGGTTAGGTACTATATCAGGTCTTTTATTATTGTCTTTTTCTTTACTGAAAAGCTTCATTCTCTTGATTTATCTTGGTGGTAATCATTCCCAGGTCTGAAAAAAATTATCTAGGGAACATTTTCCAATAGGTGCATTTGTTCAACAGGGACAACAGACAAAAATGTTCTTTTTCTTTGGCAAACCTGTATACTAAGACAGGAAGCTAAGGAAAATCTCGGCACAGAGGCATACAAAGCAAAACATACCTATCTGGGGCTTTAACTTGCTGCCTAACAATAAGAAATTTAAAAAGTGTAATAAAATACTCAAACCAACCCAAATGTTGTATTTAGAGTAAAGAAGGTCTTAGAATCTTTTAGCTTTTATTGCAGTATGTGTCCCCAGTGGGAATATCTCATCAAGGGGTCCAGAGGCAGTATCACAAACATTTACAAACAAAGGTTTGAATCTTGGTGAGGTTTTTATTGCTATGGCTTTTCTTGGTGAGCCCTCTTACCTTCTGTTCTTGTCTTGTTATCACAAGAGTGTCACTAGGTACACAGTCAGAGGTTCTTTATTTCATCCTCTATCCCATTAACACTAAAGTTTTTATTTTGCTGTGTGTTCGTTTGTGGACATTTCCTTTTACTTCCTGTCCTGTAGACACTAAACCACTGTCACCCCAGAGTGTCCCCAATAAAAGATTTATTTTTAAAACAGAACTTAACCCACGCAACTCATGTTTTCCTGTTCCATCACAGGACACTGCCATCTTCCTTTTATTCCTCCTTTTTACAATGATTGGCCATGTCAGGATGAGGAGGAAAGTAAGGCAGATATTTGCAAAATGGACTTGGCTTGACCATTTCTGCAATACCCACCTGCCCAATCATTTATTTTTCAAAGTGTGACTTAAGTTCCTGTTCCAATGACAACTCAGAATTTTAGATCTTTTCTTCATTTTTAGTCATAGACAAAGGGTGATAGGCATAGGGTGAACCTCTCTAGTTGTTACACAGACCGCAATACAAAATCTCAAGTGTTGGCTAGATATAGTTAAAAAAAAATTTACATCTTCAGATTTGGGTTTTTGTGGGTGGACATCTGTCAGGAATTCCTTTAAAAATTAATTTTATCCAGAACCACCAGCCCATTACACAGATACCGCCAGGGATGCACAGCAATTTATTCACCCCGTGTGCAGCCTTTTTAAAGGTTGTTAGCTTCAGGCGTTGCAAGATATGGAATAGTAGAGTAGGGACACTTAATGAGATATAAAAGAGATGACGCTTGTTAATATGGAAGAGAAAGAACTTCAACAAGCAGAATAGATGAATGAAAGGAGTAGAGGGCACTAGCATAGCACTTTTAGTAGGAAGAATGCACAATTAAGGCTAAAATGTACTTTCTGACCCAAAGTAATATATTTCTCCTGAAACTGAACTAAACCCAAGACGATACGTATCTTTCCCCGTTCTGATGTGGGCAAGCCAGCTTCTTCCTTCTTTCGCATTCTAATCTTTGAACATCTTGATTGGCCTGGGCCCAGATGACGTAACTCTTGCGCAGGTGTGCAGGAGTTTATTCGGTCTTGGGACCCACAAGGGAAGCCAGTTTTGCTGGGTATCTCTGACAACAAATGCTGAACACATGTGCAGTCAGCACTTCCTATCATTTTGACAGCTGGGTGACAATGTCAGGTAAGAATACATCGCTTGTCCCTTTCTGCAACAAGGACTTGTCTGATCGATTTTCAAAATAAAATTATAGTTCTGCTTTAAGTACATCAAAATTAGGCAAAAAGCCATTTGGTGTCCTACAGTGCACATATAAAAGTTTCTAAACTCTTGGCTGGGACTTTACTAAACATCAAAACTTTTTTTCCAAGCCACAGTTTGCTGCTTTTTTGCATGCACAAAAAAAAATCCTTTAAACCTGTCACAAATCATAATACCTGTAATGTGCATACAGTGTTTTTTTCTGCGTCACTGAAATTTCAAACCGTGTTTCTCACTTCTGGACTTCAGAACACCTAACTCTCTCCTCTCCATAGCATAGGGGTGATCAGATTTTGTGGAGAAATTAGCTAATCTGCGAGCTGCTTCTTTGCTGTCCAGTCACAGGAAGGGAACAGACCTGTAATTCCAAAGCACACCCTAGATGATTGCCGTCTTAGATCATTGTGATTATCTCAGGTAAAAATGTATTGTGTGTACAGTGGTCCTCCAACGTTTAGCAATCCGCTATGGCACAACATGCAACAACTGTCATTTTCTATGAGAGGTGCCCCACTGTGTCCTCCCCTTTCCCTCTACATAGAACAGCAATGTGTGTATGGTGTTCATTCATTCTATGGTCACTGGAACCGGTCAGGAAAAATCTTTGACCTGCATATGTAGCTTTAAGTTAGAACAATGACCTCCCATTGAAAAAAAAAAATGTGTTGCAGCACTTAATTATAGATACAGCTGCACTTACAGCTTCTCCTAGACAGAGTACAGATGGGCTGTTGTTGGCTGCAAAGTTCCTGCAGTTCGCTGCTGTCAGCTAGTCCTCAACCGCACAGGTGTACATGTGTTATCCTGTGGTTTTTGGGAAAATTCATGCTGCATCTCAAAGCAGTCTACCGCTTCATAGACTTGAAAGAGATCACTTTTAAATGCTTTTGCAAGTGTTTCTCAGTAGTTAAGCAGATATGCCATTCTAACCAGTTCAAACCACAAGCACATTCAGAAGCTGTTCCCAGAAATGCATGTGGGAACCCTACTAAGAATACTCCTGGATGTCTAAAGCCGCATACGCACTTGCAATTTTAGTCGTTGCAAAGGATCTTTCATGACTATTATTGCACAATGCATGAACGAGTGCTGTACATACAGCACCATTCTGTTCTATGCAGAGGAGAGGGGGAGAGCGACAGAGCGGCACCCTGCTGCACGCTCTCCCCCTTTACTTGCATTATGATCGTTCGCCGTTCATCATCCGTGGATCCGCCAGGACGGTCGTTCAGACGATGAACAACGGGCGCTGTACACACTTCAGATTTTTGTTTGATATCGGCCCTGAGCCGATTATCGGGCGAGAACCATTGGAAGTATGTACGTAGCTTAACAGTTGAAAGTGAATGCCTGTTTTCAACCACCCTTCAGAACTTGGCCGTAGTCCTCTTTAAAGTCTCACACATAACTCACAGTCCAACTAATGCAGCTTCCAGTGATAGTGTTGCAACACAGCTGAACTGCTCCTGAGTTTAAAAAGGAAGTAAACCCAAAACTACCCAAAACAAAAAATAAAAATCACACTTGCTGTCAATTCCGCTGAGCAGTTGATTTGTAATGGGGGTTTCTTCCATGGTGTCCCGCGTCCTCCCGTATCCGTCTTCACGCCAGCACAGAGGGTCTTTTAGTTGCACTTTAACTGCAGTATAATAAATATATAATAAATATAGTTTCCCAGGCCTTCTAGATAGGGCTGTGCTGTGTATATCCTTTACAAAGTAAAAAAAGCTCCCTTGTATGCATTTCATGTGTCAGCCAGGAGTTTAGCTTTAGGTTAAAGAAAAAAAAAATCCTCAGGTCTGTTATAAATAATTCATACCTTGCCTAAACTCTGTACAGACTTAATGTACTTTAGCAGGCAGAGGAACTTTTGGAACTTGTCTGAATTACCCCCTTGGTTACACATAGCTCTGGCTGACAACCAGTGTAATAAACCATAATATAGGAGTCTGCTCTTGGGTTCTATTAATAAATGATCGTCCTCTGCCTGTAGAACATTTGTCTAATGTATTCATGTGTTCTTCCCAAAAGGAAGGAAAGATTTTTTTTTTTAGCATTCTATTTCTTTGCTCCCTACTTCCAGCTATAATCGTGACTTTCCTTGTCCAGTATCAGCTGTTACCATGACAACCCAAGTGGAAGAGGAGATTTAAAGTACAATTAGAATTCCTTGTTTTCTCTTCTTGGATGAATTTGTAACAGCTAGCAGGAGGCAAATTTCCAAATTCTGACTCCAGTGTGTTGTGCAGCTTGAACAACATGCAAATCCTGTACTACTTGTACTTGGTTGCTTATTGAACACAACATAGTTTAGCCATTACCTTCCCAAAAAAATGAGATTATCTGTGAGCTGTGTGGTTGAGCTTGGTGGAACGGCACAATTGTAATGCAGTGTTGCTGTGTTATACTTGCAAAAAATGCCTAGATCATTCCGCACAAGAAAAATAGTGTGTGTGCGTATTTAGAAAACCACATTTACACAAACTCAAGGCCAGTTTCACATCTGCAGTGGGTTTAATTGATTAACAATAAACGGTATTTATATAGCGACCACACTTTACCCAGCACTGTACAATAAATAGGGGTTGCAAATGACAGACGAATACAGACCGTGACACAGGAGAAGACTCTGGCCAGAAGAGCTTACAATCCAAGTGTTTCTATACAGTTGCCGTTAGCTGGCATTTTGCCATCCACTCGGTCTCTCACATGCAGTTCTTAAAGAACCAGCGCTTGGACGTTTGACAGTGGGTTAGTAAACAACCGTTCACTGCCACCCTTATTCATTCTCTATTAAGCTGCTGCAGGTAGAAACTCCGTGTATCGTTTTCCCTGAGGCATATATCATTTCACTGGCATAAGAAATCGGTAACTGCGCTGCGTAATATGTTGGTGCTATATGAATCCTGATTGATATTAATATTAATAATAATAATAACTGCACTGTAACCTCATTGCCATTTTGAAGATTATAATTTAGAAATGAGTCAATTCATAATTGAATACAACACTGAATCTGTTAAACACTTCGACCAGTGCATGGCTAGTGTTCATTTAGTAAGCGGCATCATCTAAGGACGTTTGTTACCTGTTGTCAGTTCCAGAACCAAATCAACACCAACCAAGGCCCTTGGCGGGCTCATAGCTCTGGACCCCCTCTGTTTTTATGTTTTTTTTTTTTTGTTTTTTTTTAGAGGCACCTTCTATATATGTACTCTGTTCACATTTTCCAAAAATGTATTATACCTAAAAGAATCATCTGTATTACTATATTATTCTCATTGTAAACTAGTTTATCTTCTGTTTTTAAAACTTAACTTGCTTTAAGATTATCCACCTCTTGTATAATGTTTCTGTACTCTAATAGATTGTTAGCTCTTCTATATTCTATATGCTTTCCCTATGGCCTGACAGATTGTAAACTCTTCTATCTCCATTTAATAAGGCCAGGGGTGACAGCAGAGGACAGCGGTGTGACAGCCATGATGTGCTGACTGCTGGATTATCATACCGCCTTTACCCTGCTGCCTCTGCCTGTCAGTGAAGTAATGATAGGAAGTGATGACTAAACAACATCAGTACTGCAGCTGCACTGCTGCTCACTAAATATAAGGGTTTTATGGCGGGAGCTAATAATGAGCTGCAGCCTGGTGTGCTGTGCAGCTTTAACCCTTTTTTAAGGCATCTTTTCTCCGCATAAGTGATTTATGAAGCTGTAAATGCACCAGAACCCTTCTACCCACATTCATTAAACACTACACACCTATTGGAATAATTAGCCCTGCTAAGATGAATGAGCAACTGAAAACTCAAGGAAAATTGGTGCACAGTTAATGCTGTTCAGGAAACACATCATCTGTATTTAAAGTTGGTCTAGGTTGTTCAAACTGAGCACAAAAAAACAATGCATCATCAGAGGTTACTTTTAGGACCTGGCCTACATATTGCCTGGATGAATAAAGCTTTTCTTTTATACTGATATCAGATTGCATCAGCTTTTGATCCAATTTCAGATGTTTCTAAAGCCCTGTACAGACATGAAACTGATTTCTGTCGCAGGAAACTGTATTTTATGATTGTTTTCAGTGACAGGAGAGGGACTGAGCACTGCACATACAGTGCCTTCCTGTTCTATGAAGATGGAAGTGTAGAAGTACAAACCAGTGGCACCCCACTGTGCTCTTTTCCATAGGAAAGTTCAGCATCCCTGCACAATAATTTATCAAGAGGCCCTGGCCACCATGACGTAGGGGGATAACTGTGCACATGCTGGATTTTTATCATTTGCCTGGGGCGACAATCATCTAGTGTGTGTACTTAAGCTCTCAGAAATAAACTGAAACCTGGCTTTAGAGTCTGGATTTTACTTTAAAGGAGATGTGGAGGTCAGCAGTGGCTTGTAATATTGTTGATTTACTGATCAGGAATAAGTAAATAGGTAAATGAATAGTTTATTTTCTATAGTCTGGCCACAGCTGTGGAGGCTCAATTCCCAACAACACTTTTTTGCCTTAGTTTTGGAGTTTGAGGATAGAACCTCTTTTCTGTGCAAGAATTCACAACAGCTACATAGACCAGCAAGGGAAACTTCTTTTTCTGCCAGGTGGAGCAGCCCTGGTATATCATATTTTAATCACAGCTGAGCTCCAAGCAGATATAAAATATATAAAGTTACAAAATATATAAAGTTTTTGCTTCTCTATATATATATCTCCTTTAAATTGTCAAGTGTATTGTTTAGATAAATGCAATAGGCTGGTATCAGACTTTTTGCAGTCCCTACACATCAAGGCTTAGACTGGTAGAGGAAGAAGCAGCACAAGTAGCCAATTAGCTGTGTTTACCATTACTCATGTGCCAACGAGCAACATGCTGATCACACGATCTGTAAGTCATAATTGAGTACAGCGGAGAAAAATCAGGTTTCCTATTCTGCAAGACAAAGATCTGATGTGTGAATGCTGTGTTAATATTTGTGTTTATATTTAACCCTTGGAGCAGTAGGAATACAGTGATGTGCAGTCTCGTAATTGTACAACCACTATTTATGAATATGATCTTCTGACTTTATCATTTAAATTTGCAATGTATGGCTTTTATATTGGTCTACTGAAGTGACTGATATTACAGTCTTTGTAACTTCTCTTTGCATGGCTGATGGCTACGTTCACTCTTTGTGGTTGAAGTTGCAGGGTGGGCCGATCTCTATTCAGGGTGATTGGACTATGAGTTTCGATATTCTATGATGGCTGAGCTGTGGGCACAATGTTTCCCAAAGAAACACGCAATGTTGATAGCACAAACTGCCTCCAACGCAGTATGAGCAAAGCCTAACTCATTCCCTCACTGGGATGCATCTTGAATATCTGACCCATCTTCTGCTTTGTAGGGCCATCATTATTTCGAATGTCTTTATTTATTTCGATTGCACCTGTGGATGTGCAAGCTGTGATTTCTAATGCTCTACGTATCGTTTTTTTTTTTTCTTACCGAGACAGTATTTTTGTTTACTAGTCCCTCTTGTACACGGCCCTTCAAAAGAAAGCCAGCGCAGGTGCCACTTTTATTTCACCAAAGTATTTTTGCCAATTTTTTATTTTTAAAAGATAGCTTGCTCTGCTGCTGAAAGAGCTGTATGGGGTTAAGAGTGCATTAATAATCGAGATGTGCCCAGATAAGCCTTCTGAATGCTGGCAGCCTGGAGTCCTGTTAAAGAGCAGACATGCCGGTTAAGATGCAGTTCACGTCTTGCCTCTCTTCTTATATTTACCAGAGCATGAACCTGAAAGATTTCAAAACGTGTTTTGAGCTGTTCATTGTCATGATCAGGATGGCACATTAATTTAGCATCTAGCTCCACTAAGGACAGTCAAAAGATTTTTTTAATCTCTGTCTCTGTGATTATTTTTTTTGCAGCCACCAGGAAATGTAACCTGTCCCTTTTGTCTATAACAGGATCCGGTCATGCCTTTCCAGGAGCCGCGCGTAGATGACAAAAGCGACGAGGGCGAGATCCCCCCTGATGAAACAGATCACAGTAAGTTGCACATTGGCCTATGAGAATGACCTGTAATCTTGAGGAGCAACCATCTCAGAAACCATAATTTAATTACCGTGTCTGTAGTGGTATAGTGTTTTTTTTTTTTTTTTGCCTAAAGCAATTTGAAAGCTATTAGAGAGGTCTTTGGGTATCAGACAGAGGAGAGTGCATCAAGGATGTGTTACACAGCTGAGTGGTTTTGTCCTTCCACTTGTTCATTACTGCACGTCCTTGTGTGCAAGCTCTGCATCTGATGGTTCACAAGCTGCATTGACTGCAGGCTTGACTAGATTTTAATATACTGAACTATGGAAAAAAAACACTTTATTAAAGGGCAACAATACCAAAAATTATATAACTCTTTTCATTTTAGGAAATAACATTTCTAAGTATAACCGTGTGTCATTAATTTTGCTTTTTCCCACTGAACCCTACATAATATACACTGTAACCTAAATTGCAAAATTCGAACTAGGACTGGTGTCACGTCTGTGGAAGACAGTGCAAAAGAACATATGTGCGATGTATGTTGGGTATCACCTTGCACAGTGGAATGCGTGAAATAGGTATAGGGCCTTTATTTAGGATCAAGGGTAAGTTTAGAGCTTCTTTGGGATCGAGCAATCATTTGTAGCTTCCTGCAGCTGGCACTTTAAAGCAGAAGTAAACCCAAAACTCACCCAAAACCAAAAAATCACACTTACCTTCAATCCCACAGATTGGTCTATCCGTTGGGAGGTTTCTTCCATTGGGTCTTGTGTTGTCCCAGAATCCGTCTTTGGTCTGGCGCAGAGGGAGTGCCAGGCGCTGACATCTTCTCTCTTCTTCTGTGTTCTTCTTCCTACGTCAACCGATCTTGCACTGCTCAGGTAGATTGGGAGAAAACTTTTTCCCTATTGATGAAAGGGCTCCTTCTGTGTATGCTCGAGATGCTCGGACATGCGCATCAAGCAGCCAAGAGCCTCCCGGGATGCGTGACGTAAGTATCTCAGGAGACTCTTCCTTCCCATTCATTCTTGATCACCTAGGGCATCGAGAATTAAGGGGGCAGTGTTGTAACCTTTTTTTTTTTTTTTTTTTTTACTTTAAATAAAAGGGTTGTCTACCCTTTTATGTAAAGTGAAAATTCTGAGTTTAGGTACGCTTCAACCATAAAATCCTTTTCTTTTTCTTTTTTTTTTTTTTTTTTAAAGGGTGTTGCACATAAAGAAAACACTAACAAACAAAAGTTTTACTTTGATTAAAAGGGTTGTCTACCCTTTTATGTAAAGTAAAAATTCTGAGTTTAGGTGCACTTTAAGAACCAATACTGAGGTGTGAGTGATCGCGTGGCTGGTAAAGAACGTGTCTTCACGTTTGACATCTGGCAGCAGTAAGCAGTACTGGGTATTGTTCACATCCACCCCTATTCATTCCTTATGGAACTGCTGCCAGGAGATGCTACTTGTATTTTCTCCCAACATGCAGTGGTTCCCTGGGATAAGGAAGCAGTAACCTCTCCGCCAATGTGAACATAACCCTACTTTGAAATGATCATAAAATAAATATTTCTAAAACACTTCATATGGATACTACGGAGTATGCAAGTCGTTCCGTTTTTCAGCTTGACTTGTTTGGTATCTATTTACTCAAAACAATCTCATTTTTTTATATTTTTTCCCAAAATTGGACTTTTGTGTGTTTTAAATAAGATTATAGTGTTTTTTGTTGCTGAATATTTAGGTTTGATAAGCAGTAGAGCAAATAATGTGTCACATAAAATTATAACTACTACCAAATTTTTCCAGGGAGTTATATTTATGGGTTTTAAATAATCTAACTCTTTGTCCTTATGTGTGCATTTTAACAAAAAATTGTCCAAAAACTTTGGTAAAGGTTTTTATACAGGTGCACTTTAAACCATGTGTCCCTCCAGATTGAGAACCAATAACACTATATCCAGTATGATATAACACGCAGCACCTTTTAGCATAGCTGTGCTTGTAGTTTGACAGATGTGATTTTTATTCCGATCAGTTTTTAACATCATGCCTGCAGTATACCCTAGAGGGATCTTAAACAGCCCGGAGGGAACATTTTTACAAATGAGCTATCTCATGCTGGCACTCAGGACTGGCACATCCCTTTACTTAATAGTAATCCGCTCCAAGACTCTTATGGGAATGATGCATAGCAAGCACAGCTTGCTATAGTGATTCCACAGGACATTGCAAGGGGCTCTGCTGATAGGAATGGAGAAAAATGGCTTCATGCTGCTTGAATCCGGCTGTTTTCTGAATAATGTAAAAGTGCTGATGCTTATAGCAGCCAGTTGGATTCTGTATTTTGTCTCAGTCTGGGAATGGTATATCTCTATTTTTTTTCACTTTGCACCCATACATGTCCCCATCTCAATGCTTTACCTGTATATACTGCAGTGCAGTGCAGTCACTTTCATTATTTTCGGTATCCAAAGAAAAATAATCTGTTTTTGCTTGCAGCAGTTTGATACCAAACCTTTCAGCAGATATCTATCAATATGAAAAATATATGGGCATGTTCCAGTGGGCATAACTGATGCTTTAAAAGCTTGTGTAGTTGTACAAGAACCAATGACTAATTTGCCCCTTCTTAACACATTTTATATAGAAAAAGCTGGTTTAAAAGTGTAACTTGTAGAAAACAGGCAACGATTAGGTACCTTTTTTACTAGTTAATAGATGCGTAGATCTGCTCAGTCATCCTTGTGATTCTCTTATCTTTGCCACACTGCACATTCAGGTAGAACACGTCTGCTGCTTTCTGCTTCAGCTTTACTGTTTTCTGCTAATTGAACAAAAGCAATGATGTCGTTTCATTGCCCAAACTGGAGGAGAGAAGTCTGTAACATTCTAGACTAGCTGTATAGAATTATTAATCCATTGTCCGGCAAAACAGGAAAGATATTGACCCTGATGTATTAAAGCTCTCCAAGGCTGGAGAAGACACACTTTCTTCAGTGAAGCTGAGTGATCCAGCAAACCTGGAATGGATTTCTTCATTGTCATTTGCTATTTGTTAGCAAAAGTTTTCAATCCTGGACCCAGATCAGTTTCAGTTTTTTTGGATCACCCAGCTTCATTGATGAAAGTGTATCTTCTCCATTCTTGGAGAGCTTTGATAAATCTGGCCCATTGAATTTAAACTGT
Source organism: Pyxicephalus adspersus (assembly GCF_032062135.1). NCBI lineage: Eukaryota > Metazoa > Chordata > Amphibia > Anura > Pyxicephalidae > Pyxicephalus > Pyxicephalus adspersus. The sequence continues at coordinate 43,560,180 of NC_092868.1, forward strand.
GTATATAGCAGTTTTCTTGGAGTTCCACTTTCCTGTATATGTGTCTACTTGTTTATGTAAAGAAGGTGATCTTTGCACTGACATACAAGGGCTAGGAGTGGTGTGGAGCTATGATAAAATCAGCATGCATTGATGTATACCAGTATTTTTAAAGGAGACCGGTCAGAATAGCAATATGGTAGTTGTCATTGCCAGGTTGCTTATTCAGATGCTGAGCCATAAATCTCCAGCTTGCATTCCAGTCAATAACTTGGAACAGATATACAAGTCTGGTGTTTAAATTTTACTGACTTCAAGTTTGTTCTACATCGGTGACTTGCCAAAACAGTAATTATTATTATACAGTATTTATGTAGCGCCAACATATTACCCAGCCCTGTACAAAGTCCATAGTCATGTCACTAGCTGTCCCTCAAAGGGGCTCACAATCTAATCTCCCTACCATAGTCATATGTCTTTAAGACAGTCTAAGGTCAAGTTTGGGTGGAAGCCAATTATCCTAACTGCATGTTGTGCATTGCATTGTGGGAGGAAACCGGAGTACCCAGAGGAAACACATGGAGAACCTGCAAATCCCATGCAGATAGTGTCCTGCCCGAGATTCGAACCTGGGACCAAAGGCCAAAGTGTTACCCACTGAGCCACCGTGCTGCCCAAGGGAATCAAGGGAAAGGAGGAGGATGGCACCAGAGATTTTAATTTTGGGAAAAAATCTGCATTGCTAGCTCCCATGTCTTTAATCTGACCCTCTAAAACACATAATGGCTTCTTGTATCTTGCATGGTTTCAGCTCTTTCCCCATTCAGCAGTGTTGCTTGTTTCCCGATGCAGAAGTATGTGAATTTGTTCTTACTGTGCCTTCTTTCTTTTTTAGTAAATATCATACCTCCACCCCGAAAAATTGAGTCACGAAAAGATGGATCCGAGGTGAGTGTAGAAGTCATTTACAGTAAACTAAGCACTGTCATGAAGCTTTGTGTCTAGTGCACATTGTGTCCTATCCCATGTGAATAAGCAGCAGCTGCAAGATGAAGTGTACCTGTCATTTTGCGGCAGATTTTGGGTTGTAATAAAGAAGGGTGGATGTTTTGGTGTACTGTGGAGTCCATGCTTACTGAAATGCAGTGCTCAGCTACACAATACATGTTCAGTCAGGAATTTCCTGCTTTTAAGATTTGTTGGGAAAATGGTAAATGGTAAATTCTGCCCATTCCAGGTTCTAAATCTTTTCCTGACATTGGGCTGCAATGACAAATTGCATTGTGCCACCTCCTGGTAGAATATGATACTGCAGCAAGATGGAAAATCTCATATAGAGGTCAGTGTAGTTGTAATGGAACTGCTGCAGCCACTTTGCTAGAGAGCTGTAGGAGGTGGGAAACCTTGCTAATCAGCAGATTTTTGCATTTCTTCTCAAAAACAAATTAAAACAGAATCTGCACTGGTGTGGTTTTACAATATTGCATACACTACAGCTAAGAGATGCAAGTAAAATGCATTAATAGTGTTTTTTATGAAAAACTATTCTAACTCCTTTTAAATGTAATAATTGTTGAAATGCACCAGTCATCATTTCACTTTGGGCTGCTTAATAAAGCCTCTTGGAGAAAAATTGTCCATTCTACCCATCATCCTGTTATTTTTTTCCCTGTTACATTTCATACGGAGGAAATTTGTTTACCATGGGCATAACAATCATTCCCGATTCATGCATGCCCAAATGGGATTTATAGGTGCATTCTTTCATGCTTTCTGCCTTTCTTCTATTAACATAGGAAGCAACCTGCATACACATGTTTGTTTGCTTCTGAATTTCTCTGCCCCTTCAAGTTTATGGGATTGCAGATGCAGCTGCAGCAAATCAATTGCAGGTAATGAATTCTGATGTGAAGTTAATTCTGCATTTGCCAAGCAAGAAACATCAACCTTAAAGGAGTTGCAAAGCAAGCTGTGCTTGTATTGCGGTCTCTTTACCCATGTGCTCTAGTAATCCTTTGTCCTATTTTAAATGTTTCTATATATGTATAAATAGAAACTATTTCAACAGTATTTTAGGCTGAAAAAACTACAGTGTGTATGTAATGTTCCACATTCAACCCTATTAAACCATAATTATTTAATTGTAAAAATTTACTGGACTTTTAAGGCACTATTTAATAAACCAATTTCTTTAAACCTCATATCGCTGTTAAAATGATAATTTTTTTGATGTGAAAATACATCAAATGTCCAAAACATTTTGTGAAAAAATTGGATGAGTACATTAAACTGTATAAAAGTAGTCCTGCTTGCATTTTGATGCATCTTGCAGATTTTGCTTATTAAGAAAAAATATAGGACATCAAAAAATATTGGGAGTATCATCCAATTGAAACCAGTTAGGATTACCCAATCCTTCATCTCAGCATGGGTAGGACTTCATAGAGTAGTCAAAGGGAGTCAAAGTCATAGAGTAATGTTGAGCTTCACAGAAGCAACATAAATCTATTGGGGTTAGTGCCTTGCCCTTAATAATAGGTGTTTTTTATTATTCGGTCATATTATTATAATTAATATTATTATTATTATTAATATTATTATTAATAATAAAATTATTAATAATAAACAGGATTTATATAGCGCCAACATATTACGCAGCGCTGTACATTAAATAGGGGTTGCAAATGACAGACGAATACAGACAGTGACACAGGAGGAGAGGACCCTGCCCCGAAGAGCTTACAATCTGTCAATTAGACTTTGTGTCATTATTTCATTCCATTCCTTCCTCCCCTATGTGTCTGTTACCTAAACCCTTATCACTGCGTTGTTGCTGTGGCCTTTTTCATAGTAGTGACTTCTATTACTGCCTCTTTGGCTTCACTTCACCAGATGTCTATGTCAAGGCCTTCCATCTGCACGTACTAATTTCTTCTTTCAGAACTTTCCTTCCTGTAACCTTGGCCTTGATCCGTGCAATAGAAAGCATAGTGTAAAGATGTTCCTGTGTATAAAAACATGCCATTTATCATCTTTTATAGGTTTCAGATGTCTTCCACTACATATAAAACTCACTAATTACTAATAACATTTTACATTACCAGGACATTAAACCTGTCATTGATGGAATGGATGGCATTAAAATCTCCCAGGGTCTGGGCCTGCAGGACTTTGACCTCATCCGAGTGATTGGTAGAGGAAGCTACGCCAAAGTCCTTTTAGTGAGGTTAAAAAAGAACGACCAGGTGTTTGCCATGAAGGTAGTGAAGAAGGAGCTGGTGCATGATGAAGAGGTTTGTACAAACTGACAGCGTGTTGTTCCTCCCTCCCCCAGCTGAACTCTGACAACATCTTTGGCACTGGCCCAGTCTTTTATATGTGGTCAGCAGAAATCTGAATGGTCCAGTTGTGATTTTGCTGTGTTTGACCTACTACAAGTGAGGTAATGTTTACTCTGCTAAGCTGGAAGCGGAGCTAATAAAGTAAAATGATGGTAAAGTAGTTGATGTAATAATCGGCAACTGATCTGTAGAATATACATTACTCTGAACTGGAAATCCTGTTGTGGCCTCTCCTGGACAGATAATGCCTTGTCTTTTAAGGGCTGTTATTAATTAGAGCAATAAATCTCCATTTTCTTTACAGTATCTCTTCACTTCCAGTAGCCAGTGCTTTTATACTCTTGCTGATCATTTATCTTCTTGTCCTTTACAGTCCTAAGAATACTTGTGATGTTTCTCCAGACATATTGCAGACGTAGATGACATTTCTTTTTTCCGATCAGTCATTTTTATGTTGTCTGATTATAGACATGCAGATTGGGCCAGTCTGTACAGATGTTGCTACTTATGATCATAGCTAAGTATGTCTCGTACATAGGTCAGACCGTCCTCCAACTAGCAGATCAGGTGGAGGACATTACCCTCAAATAAAAAAGGACATATACATAATATTGCTGCATTTGTATGGTTGTGTCTTCCAAAGAGCCAGCAGCCCAGGATGCAGAGAAGCTTTTTGTTATAGTTTTTTTTTTTATAAATATTTTTATTCCAAAATGTTGTTCTATACACATGGTACTCAAGAAGTGCATAGAACATTTATTCTTGGTACTTTTTTCACCTAGGGTAATATGTGTTAGGTAAGTAATAAACACAAAATATTTCCCATATATTTACATTTGCAATGGTAATAATATAGATAGATAGATCTCCTAAAAGTTATATTTATAGATCGAGTCTTGAAGGCTTAGCTAGCCTCAGGCTTCTTACAGCTCCAATGGCTCCCAGCTCTGTTCCTTCCTTAGAGTCTCACTCCTTTTTCTACACAAGAAATATTTCTGGCTTTCCACGCTACTCTTATATACTTTTCATTTATATAAAGTAACTGAACAATGTAGGAGGAAAGGATCATTTGTGTAATTGCTGCAGTTGGTAAGCAGTACTGGGGTCTCAGACCACAAAAACTACAAGCAGTATCTGGGAGCCATTGACATGTGGCAGTTCCTTTGCATATCCTTAAAAGAAATCTTTCACAAAAGGAACATGTAGGCTTCCATTGCCTAGTCCCCAGCAGCCATGCTGACATCTTACTTTCCGAATCTGATTTCTAGGTTAGTGACTCCAAATACTAGAGCTTAACAGCCATGCAACTAATACTCTTGGATGTCATTCATCTGCAGTCATCCCCAATTTGTTGGTGTATGGGGATCATCCCCAATTTCTCTTAAGAATGGTTTAGGTTATTAGCTGGGATGCAGGGTAGTTTGTGTGGATCTATTCATGTACAAATAAAGCGATATGAATGATCCAGACAACAAGGCAGACAAAGAGTCGGCTGTCAGTCTGATAGGAAGAAAAAGTCTAAATATTGCTGGTGTGTGACAAATGGCCTCTCTGTGCTCTGTAAATTATTCATTGATGCCCACTCCGTGGCTATGTGGTCACATTATTCTAATTGCCTCTCTCTTTTTAGGATATTGACTGGGTACAGACAGAGAAGCACGTGTTTGAACAGGCTTCTAATAATCCATTTCTAGTTGGTTTACACTCCTGCTTTCAGACGCCAAGCCGGTAAGAGCATCTATTATTCATCTGCTGGGAAAGTGCCGTATTATCTGCTCATCACATGAGACTTCTCAACACTCCAGAAATCATCTTTGTGTGATTTGAATCCACCCCCCCAAAAAAAGGAATCAAGCAGTGTTAATGCAGCTTTAAAGCTTACACTGATCTTGTATGGAATGGAAATACCAAGCACAGCTAAAACTGATATTTTAGTTTTGTTAGGTTGTTGAAAAAGGAAACCAGTCAGGAACCAAATCTGTTTCTGTCCTCTCAAACAGATTGCTTTGGGTGTAGTTCTATTTTACTGTAGAAGAATTCCGTATATTTACCTGCCCAATTATTTTATTTTGTTACAACTTCCATTTCTATTTTTTCTGATCAGCATATACTAAGCCTTACTCAACCTATTTATCACACAGGAACCCCTAACATATTTCTAAGGTATTAGCACGGGCAGCACAGTGGTCCAGAGGTAGCCCTCTTGCCTATGCAGCGCTAGGTCCCAGGTTCGAATCTCAGAGTTTGCAGGTTCTCCCCATGTTTGCGTGCGTTTCCTCCTACATCCCAAAAACATGCAGTTAGGTTAATTGGCTTCCCTCTAAAATTGGCCTGAGTCTGTATAAATGACATATGACCACGGTAGGGACATTAGATTGTGAGCCCCTTTGAGGGACAGTTAGTGACACAACTATGAACTTTGTACAGTGCTGCATAATATGATGGCGTATATAAATACTGTATAAGAATAATGATTCGGAAATACCTACTAAAAATATTACCAACAGTTCATGGATTCTTGAAATTAACTTTTATTGTGAAAAGTTTTAAACTTTAGAATCAGGAAAATATCTTACCTCGCATATTTGATCATTTGAGCAGATTAACTTTAAATCCATTCTGCTCTTTTTACATCATCACTTAATATTTATTTAATTACAGTGCTCATCCCAGAAACTGTTTTAAGATGGATGGGAAGAAATTTTAGGTGGATGATGATGGCCCCTGTATTGTGACCCAACTCATCAGTAACCACCCAAAAACAGCCAGGGGATTGCTGAAAAGTTTCAGGTGGTGTGCCCAGCTAAAAGAGACTGGGGAGAACACTGAATTAATATTGATAATAGAAAAAGAGTAAAAATTGTCCCCCCCCCTTCTATTGATAGCCAGTGTAAACAAGCCCCCTTCCATTGGCGGTCATTATAGACGTGCATCCTTCTATTGACAGTAAATATAGACGTGCATCCTTCCATTGGCGGTCATTATAGACATGAAGAAACTCGAAATGAACCCTAGCATAACCAGAAAACGTCCTTGCAATAACTGAAGCAGGAACACAACTCTGCCTGTATTTCATTTATATCATCGGCATAGTCAGTGTACATTAAAAAAACAAGCTCCATAAAAACACATTATAGTCTCACTGGTTCAGATTGCTCCTCATGAGTTTTTCATGCTGAAAAGAATAATTGGCACCCATAGCAACCTTGTTTTGTCGTCTTTTCTGCATCACAAAAAACAGTTGGAAGCCGAATACGGGCAGCTAGAGATTTTCTTGTTAGCACGCTTTGCACACAAAGTCCCTGTGTCTATGGAGCAAGAATGATGCCGCAGCAAATCTCTGGTGAATGACACGGTCAAATAGGCTGAGTACAGGTTTATGAGCCACATGTAGCAAAATGGCAAGTTATAAAGTTCTTTGCAGAGCACCTGAGGGGAACAAGACCTGAGAGGCAGCAAATGATGATGTATTGTTCATGGATCTCCATGGGATCAAAATGTAGTTCTGTCCATTCTGAATCTCAGCAGGCTTACACACTGCTGTCTAGACTAGTTTTGCTGCAGAAACCAGCCAGGGAATTACTTCTTGGTTGTTGTGAGGCAGCAGAGACAACTTGTCATTTTTACTTGTAGGCTATATGTATTATCTTAAAATATACATTTTCTCTGTTTTCATCAACATTACCCACCTAAAAGGACAGAGACCTCTCCTCCTCCTGTGTCATTGTTTGTATCGGTCTGTTATTTACAACCCCTACTTAATGTACAGCGCTGCATATTATGTTGCGCTTTATAAATACAGTTTAATATTAATAATTACAGATCTGCTGATTATCATTACATTATTGAAACCAGTCTTTCACTTGTTGGTTGTAATGTTTTGTAAGCTTTGGGAAGCTTAATGATTTTTTATTTTATATCTTGATGTCTTTAGGCTTTTTAGGTTAAGGAATAGATAGAGCAAAGCTGTACATCAATTTTGTTTTTGGATATCCAGACAAAACATTTTTTGTGAATCTCCAAGCAGAAATTTTGTTGATCAAATAGGAAAGGGTTATTCCCTCTGTCAAGGTTTAATGCTATCTTTGTGATATTGAGCAGCTTCACCCCACTATTTGTACTGGGGAACATTGTACCTGAGAAAGAAAGTGGGAAACCAAAATTTGTGTGGCCAGAATGTAATGTATGGGGAAAATCCCCTCCAAATGACACCTGTTCTGGGAACATCTGTCTAAGAGGGGAATTACCCTCTAACTTTCCATTGCTTCTCTGTGACACAAAGTCAATGGAAATTTCCACAGTGGTACACAGGTAGTTCCCCAGGGTTTTTTCTGTCTCCCTGACAATGTTTTACGTGATGGGAAGTAAAGTCAAATCTAAAACTACAAAATATATGGCAATAACAAACTGTTAGGTAGAGTAAGGGAACCCTTTAATCCCCATAGAGTTTTTACTTCTGTTCGTATGACTCTTGCAGACTTTCCTTTATTTCCTGTATTGGTAAACTGTTGTAACCTAGACAGCAAGTGAGGGAAAAGCTCTTTAGGTGCACTCCAGATAGCAGTAAACAGGTCATCTAAACCTTCCCTTCTCTATCCAAACCAAGGGAAATTATTTGGCATAACATACTTTGTTGTATTACCCCCTCTCTCTCTCCTCATCAAATTTGGAAATACAAGTACACACATATGCTTAAGCCACAGTAACATTAGCCAGTCTGGGACCAACACCGTGTTTATGTCCATTCCAAGCCACCTTAAAGCGCATGCATATATGAACATCGAATAATAGTTTGTTTTGCTTTTGTGTTTGTTGTATGGTGCCTAAAATCTTAACAATTTTCTCTTTTTTTGTGTTTAGGTTATTTTTGGTTATAGAATACGTCAATGGAGGTGACCTAATGTTTCATATGCAAAGGCAAAGAAAACTTCCTGAAGAACACGCTAGGTATGGCTCCCCTTTGTGGTGTGTAGTGATGCAGTGAGAGCTCACAGTCATTATTGCCACTGTAATGATTTTAGGCTGGGTTTAACATCAGCTTTTTTTTAATGGACAATCAAACATATTGGATTTGTGAGATGAGAAAAGGTCATACATTTTTTGTATAGAGCAGTTTTTCTCAACCTCCAAATATTAAGGGTTCCTTTAAGTTGAACTAAATAAAAAAAAAGTCACACTTACCTAATCTCTCAGATCCCTCAATTGCACTCGACCTTTCCTCAATCGGGTCCCACGCCGTTCTGCAATTCTTCTTTGTCCTGGTGCAGGGAAAGCGCTGGGCGCCACCATCTTCGGTCTTCCTCCTCGCCCTTGCTACCTCACCAGATCTCGCACTGTGCAGGTGTGTGATCAGATGAGGTAGCCCGCTGTAAAGGAGAAAAAAGGGGGCTGATCTGACTGCATATGCTTGAGATCGGCATCTCCTTCCCCTTAGTGAGGGAAAATTACCCTTCTGCGCATGCCTAAGATTGGATTGGACCAGCCAAGAGCCTCCCAAGATGCATGACGTAGGTATCCCAGGAGGCTCCATTCAGTATTGAATGCCACAGCAATCCAGACAGAAAGGAGAAGAGGTGCTTTTTTTTTTTTTTTTTTTTTTTTTATAAAAGGGCTGTCTACCCTTTTATGTAAAGGTAAAAACATTGAGTTTAGGTCTGCTTTAAGCAATAAGCAATTTGTGCCTCTCAGGTCAGTTTACCTGACACCAATGATCTTTTTGGCCATCTGTAAGGGTGGCATTCTTCCCACTGGCCAGCAATGAAAAAAGTATTCTTCCTACTGGCCACACTTGTATGGTTTTGAATATAGTAATTATAGCAGTTGTTTCTTGAAGACCTGAAAAGGTAAGGAAAAGCTGGTCTAGATCAGTGATCGCCAACCTTTTAAGACCTACAGACCACTAAATGCCTGAAATCTGGTCCGTCTATGCTCGGGGAGCCATGTGGCATTAGAAGGGGAAGAAACTTCCCCCATAGTTACGTCACAATGCCAGGACCTGCCCACTCTCTGATTGCAGGTCTGAACCAGAGACACAACCCACCCACTGCCCTGAGCCTGCGATGGGAGAGTGCACAGGTTGTATCCATATACGGGCTCTGGCCGGTGCACCCTGGCAAAAGCTGCAGACCACCATTGGTTCCGCGAACCACCGATGGCGACCGCTGGTCTAGATTGTATTAAAATAGCCACTGTGTAATCAAGGCACATTTATTACCTATTTACAATTAACGTTCCTGGGTACACATATAAATGCATGACATTGCACGATATATTTAGAACTGTTGTGGGGTGGGGGACATAGAAAAAGTCCGAAACATAAATAACTTCCTGTCCAGTGATCCCATTGAAGAAAACAATGTCTGTTTTGCCTACTTTTGGCCAATATTATGCTTTTTACTAAACAAGAAGCTGTACAGCTGAGTTCCGTAAATGTTTTTTTTTTTCAACATCTGTAAAATTTGGGGACTTCCATGGAGTGTTATTTGTAGCTTCATCACAGTTCCGTGGAGTATTTACTTCTTTATGGCAGAACTCCAGGTAATATGTTTTGTGTGGGTAAAGGTTAGCACTTCTAATGGCATTTTACTGCTCACATAATATAGATTCTCCTGGTCGAGTCACAGGTAGATCCCTCCAATAGAAAGTCACAAAGAGAAAAAAATACATAAGAAGGGTCAGAAGCTCTTTTTAGAGGGAGAGATTTCCCCCCACTCCCTGTCCTTATCAAACCTAGTGTATCAACACATGAAGAGGTGTCATCCAGTTGGTAAGGGGTAGGAAATCATCCCAGTGGGGACACAAAAGCAACAAAAAACCCAACTAGAAGTATTATGTCACTCCATCAAACATCAGGTAGTTGTCAACCATGAACTATTCAGAAAATTCTCACCCACATTGAAGTTATTGAGATTGAGCACAATGCCACCGTTCACATAAAATGTTCACAACAATAAATACAACAATCTGATAAATACACCATTGAAAGCATGCTTTATATATCTGTTCAATTAGTGTAAATAATCTTTGTAAGTTTTGCCAGAAATCCAGTCCTGTTGTGCTGGACATTCTACAGTCATCTTCTCAAACTGTGTGCTGTGTAGAAAGGTTTTACATTACAGTCCTAACACACGTTCTGTCATAAGGTAACTCTTTCTCCATTTCTCCATCTCCAAGTTTTACCCTAGGACATAAGGTAGGTTGCTGGCAGGGTCCCAAATTATCTGAGTATTGGTAGGCTGCAATATATTATTTTCTTTTATTTCGTTATACAGGTATATACAGGTATACGTACGTAAGACTCCTGGATACGAACGGGCTTCCCTGCTCCTTCGTGTGCAGGATAGAGGCTTGATGGGGGGTGGTTGGCATGACTTGCAGAAGAAAACTTTTGCTGTTCTGCAAGCTTTTGTAACTCTTTATTGACCAAGACAAACTGCAGTTTTTTCTTTTTGCATATCAAAGCACAGCTTGCTCCCAGGCTAGGCTCCATAATATAAATAAATATATTAAATATATATATATATATATATATATATATATATATATATATATATATAGAATAACTCACAGTGAGGATTTTATACAGTAACGGACACCACACTGCCTAATACTATAATACTACACTATTTAGAGACAAACATCTGTCCGAATTGCATTTATTAAAATAATGTACCTTTTCCGACTTACATACAAATTTAACTTAAGCAACTTAGGCAGACCTACGGTCCCTATCTTGTATGTAACACTGGGACTACCTGTATACATTTTAAATGTGCCTGTTATAGACTTTCGTAATTATTACTCTGCAGCTGCAATGAAAATGTATTGCTATATTCTGTCACATTTCTTAGTAGGTTTAAGAACTGATCATCCTATATATCGGCAGCTGTTGACCTATATGTATGGCTGAGCCTCATTCCTCTGCAGAGGTCCTCTGCTTGGATTGCCATACTTTGTACTAGTGATAATAAGTGTAACATTTAAAAAAAAAGCAGCATGCCATCACTTACCTTTGTTTTATACCCATAGGTTTTATGCTGCTGAAATCTGTATTGCTCTAAATTTCTTGCATGAACGGGGAATCATCTACAGAGACCTGAAGCTGGATAATGTGCTGCTTGATGCGGAGGGTCACATCAAACTGACAGATTATGGCATGTGTAAAGTAAGAGCCGCAGATTTTATTGCTTCATCTTTCATTTTATTAACTATATTACTATATTTTCAGTTTGATTCTCACTAGGATTCATGGTTAATAAGATCTGAAAAAGTGTATTTTGTCCCTCATATCAACCAATCCATTTTCCCTCATATCAACCAGTCCATTTTATGCTACTGGAGTAGGAAATTGGAATACCTGTTGACTAGGGCTACAAGAACGAATACTTCTTTAAATGAAATGTTCCCAAATCTTTACTGAAGTCAATGTAATACAATAACCATTTTCATATGATAAAAAAAAAGGAGAATGAATGCAAGAGGGTTGCTTCAGTTAAAACTACATTAAAAACAACAGGTAAATAGATATAGTTTGTCTTCTGCAAATCTAAACTTTCTGCTGATATGCTTGGCTCCCTTTTGACCAATTAAGCTGTGTATTGCATTAAAGATCCAATAATGAGGCTTGGTGGATTTAATAATGGTGGATTTAAAGAATAGTATTATTTTTATTTTTATTAAACATAATTTTTATAGCTCCATCATACTACGCAGCGCTGTACAATAAAGAGGGGTTGCAGATGAAAGACTGATACAGACAGTGACACAGGAGGAGGAGAGGACCCTGCACAGAAGAATTTATAATCTAGGAGGTTAGGGAAGTAACACACAATAGGAGGGGAGATATGTAGTGGTGGTGGGAAGTAGTGAGGGTTTAAGAGAAAGAAGAAGATGGGCTTTGAGTGTTATTTTAAATTATTAGAAAGTAGGAGCAAGCTGAATAAGACGAGGAAGAGAATTCCAGAGAAATGGGGCAGCTCTAGAAATGTCTTGGGGCCGTGCATGTGATGAGGTTATGAGTGAGGACTAAAAAGAGATGCAGCAGAAGAGCAGTGGTGGGAAGGTTGGATGAGTCTGGCTGCAGCATTCATAACAGATTGTAGAGAAGACAGTCTGGCCAGTGGAATACCAGAGAATAGTCCATATGAGTGAATCTCCTAAATAGGTTTTCTTGCAGTTTTTTTTTTTTTTACTGCTGGTAATCTTTGATTTTGCACAGTTCCATCATAGGCTTTATGTAAGCTACCCTATCCCTTGACTGGTTTGTGGGCAGAAATCAGAGACACATGTTAACAAATGTAATGTAAAAACCAGTAGTATCCAATCTATAACCTGACATATAAATGACAACAAAACGACATATATTTACACCTTCTATGTTACAGGAGGGTCTGGGGCCGGGGGACACAACAAGCACTTTCTGTGGAACGCCAAATTACATAGCTCCTGAAATTCTCCGTGGAGAAGAGTATGGTGAGTAAGAACATAATGTGTGGATCATTATACTGTATGTAAGTCTTACCATGCTAACAAGATTGAGCATTATTCATAATGCAGAACTAAACCTGTTATAAACACATGTCCACATTACATCGCAGGGTGCCACCAACTTCTCTTTGTTTTCTTTTGCTAGCCCAATCTCCGGCCATCTTGCCATCATTTCCTTTAGTCCCGGCAGATGCAGGGGAAGTGGGGATTGCCAGCTTTGCTGGCAACCAAAGCCGAGCTGCGCATACGCAGCTTAGCTTCTACAAGAGTTCATGATCAGGCACGTTAGAGGGATTACTGCAGATGGGACAAAATCCTTTGGTTCACCATTTTGCCGTTCTTATGTTATGGACAACACCACCCATATAAGTAATCTGTCCAATTCTGAGTAAAGTGGGGCCTGGTCTGATCTTTTATCAAGTACTTAATGTTGTCTAAGACAAAAAAGAAAGCCCCAGTTCTATACAAACAAAGCTGACACAATTATGATTGGCTTGTCGGCTAAGCTGCTATTCCTACTGGCCTGACTTCTTTATTTCTAAAATTCACAAATGTGGAGAGATATACAAATATCACATGTATGCTACTGAATTCTCAACGGGGACATAGAGAGAAAATACAGCCCTGTAATGCAAATAACAGAGTTACCACAGCTGTGATAGGGGGTCTACTAGCCAGGGGGTGATAAAGCAGTGGACTTGATCAGGAATTCTGTGTCTGCTGCAGAAATACAGTTAGGTCCATAAATATTTGGACAGACACAACTTTTTTCTAACTTTGGTTCTGTACATTACCACAATTAATTTTAAATGAAACAACTCAGATGCAGTTGAACTGCAGACTTTCAGCTTTAATTCATTGGATTGAACATAAAGATTGCATAAAAAAAATGTGAGGAACTAAAGCCTTTTTTTACACAATCACTTCATTTCAGGAGTTTAAAAGTAATTGGACAAATTAAAAAGCTGAAAATAAAATGTTCATTTCTAATACTTGGTTGAAAACCCTTTGCTGGCAATGACAGCCTGTAGTCTTGATCTCATGGACATCAATAGATTCTGGGTTTCCTCCTTTTTAATGCTCTGCCAGGCCTTTACTGCAGCGGCTTTGTTTGTGGGCCTTTCTGTCTGAAGTTTAGTCTTCAACAAGTGAAATGGATGCTCAATTGGGTTCAGATCAGGTGATTGACTTGACCATTCAAGAATATTCCACTTCTTTGCTTTAATAAACTCCTGGGTTGCTTTAGCTGTATGTTTTGGGTCATTGTCCATCTGTTGTATGAAACACCTCCCAATCAATGTGACTGCATTTAGCTGGATTTGAGCAGACAGTATGTCTCTGAACACCTCAGAATTCATTCGGCTGCTTCTGTCCTGTGTCACATCATGGATAAACACTAGTGTCCGAGTGCCATGGCAGCCATGCACGCCCAAGCCATCACACTGCCTCCACCATGTTTTACAGATGATGTGCTATGCTTTGGATCATGAGCTGTTCCACACCTTCTCCATACTTTTTTCTTGCCTTCATTCTGGTAAAGGTTGATCTTGGTTTTATCTGTCCAAAGAATATTTTTCCAGAACTGTGCTGGCTTTTTTAGTTTTTTTTTTTTTTTTTTTTTTTTTTTTTTTTTTTTTTTTAAAGTCCAATCTAGCCTTTCTGTTCTTGAGGCTTATGAGTGGCTTTGACCTTGCAGTGCACCCTCTGTATTTACTTTCATGCAGTCTTCTCTTTATGGTAGACTTGGATATCGATACGCCTACTTCCTGGAGAGTGTTATTCACTTGGTTGGCTGTTGTGAAGGGGTTTCTCTTCACCATGGAAATGATTCTGCCATCATCCACCACTGTTGTCTTCCGTGGATGTCTGGGTCTTTTGGCGTTGCTGAGTTCACCAGCGCTTTGTTTCTTTCTCATGATGTACCAAACTGTAGATTTTGCCACTCATAAACTGTAGCAATTTCTCGGATGGGTTTTTTCTGTTTTTGCAGCTAAAGGATGGCTTGTTTCACCTGCATGGAGAGCTCCTTTGACCGCTTGTTGTCTGTTCACAGCAAAATCTTCCACATACATTCTGTTCACAGCAAAATCTTCCACATACATTCTGTTCACATACAAAATCTTCCACAATTGTGGTAATGTACAGAACCAAAATTAGAAAAAAAATTTCTCTTTCCAAATATTTATGGAACTAGCGGTATATTTCTCAAAACTTTGAGTTGTCACTGTAGCAGGAAAAAAGGGGAAAACTCTGGGATGGGAATACTTCCTTACTTCGCCATTCTCTTACTTTGGAGAACTTTCCCCTCAAATGATGATGTCTTGGAGGCATTAAGGGAACCTTACTTTAAAACTTAATAAACATTTAAGGAGTTATAATTACAAAATTCTTTTTGTAAACAGAAGAAAGTTTTACCTGAAAGCAGAATTAACCCCCACGTTACTTACCTGTCTCTGTTCCCCCTTGGCATCTTTGGCTATTCTGATTGGCTGGGCTGGGATAACAAAATTCCTGCACAGGTGCTTGGTAGTTCATTCATTGGTGGCATTAGCAGAGGAAGCTGAGAATGCAGGGTATCCTGCCATGCAAAGCTGACACTTTTCATACACAGCTTAGATTTATTTCCCCCCCAAAATACCCTGAAGGATCAGGCAGTTGGGAAAGCTTATTGTAGAAGGGACATCATGTGTATTTTTCTACAATAATGGCCTGCCTAATCATGCAATGTTACAAGTGGTAATTTTAGTATTGGTTCTATGAATTTCCAAAAGAAAAACATATAGGCTGCTATTACTGACCTGTACATCTAGTAATAGTCGTGTGGCTTTTGGTCTGATTAAGTTGGCTTCAGCACTTACCTGTAATAAATATACAGTTAAGAGATTTGGACTTCACATGCTGCATGCTCATTCTGGGTCAGCATTTTGGAAATGATTGAAAACAGAGGATTAGCAATACAGCTGCTATTTGTTTTTGTTTTTTTTACTAGGCCGGCAGTGGCAGGCTAAGTACATTCGTCTGAACAGGTTTTTATTTCATTAATATTGCTGAGCTTTGGAGACTTGACTAGAATATGCTATATTATTAACCTGTGATTTTATTATGTGGCTCAATATAAAAATGTTCCACATCTTCTTGTGATTTGGATTATAAAAAAGCACTAAAATATTTATCAGTAAAAGAACTGAGTCTGTTTACCCTGTCATCCTCCTTGTGTATTATATTTAGTACTGAATTTTTACATACAGACCTTTTCTATATTCGCTCATCTAATATAGTCCTGATTCTGCATTACAGGCTTCAGTGTGGACTGGTGGGCTCTCGGGGTCCTCATGTTTGAGATGATGGCTGGCAGATCACCGTTCGATATCATTACAGACAATCCCGACATGAACACTGAAGATTATCTATTTCAAGGTTGGTATAGATCACCTGACATCTTATATGCTGATATATGATAGATGTTATGCACAACTGGCTTATGAGTGAACCTGCTTACTATTCAAAATTATGTTCCTGTTTTTCAAAGATCTCAAGTTTAGCATTTGTCCCAAGGTACACCCATCTGTAACACATACCTAAATGTAGGGCGCGGAAGGTGTCTACATGCACTTTCAGCAGTGCTGTAAGAGTAGTCAAAGTAGAACACCTGTTGGTTGCATTAGGTTGTCGAGGCAAAAAAAAAGGAGGGGGAACTAGTTTATACTCACCTGTCCCTGTTATATTCTTCCTTCTCTTCTTCATTCTGATCTTCAGCGTTCTTGATTGGGGGGACCAGGATCATGTAACTTCTGCGTAGGCAAATAGATGATTATTAAATCCTTGCAGCCGCAGGAAAATCCAGGATGTGCTAGGCTTCCTTAGTGACCAAAGCTGATGCTACGCATGCACATCTTAGCCTATTCACATATTTCCAGCACAATCAGGCAGGTAAAATGTATTATCGCGGAATTTGCCTGAATTGGTATTCTGCATGAACAGCTCAGTGATTTGACAGTGGAAGGGGAGTGATCAGTAAGAAACCTTGTCTTGCCTGTCCTATTCTGCAATAAAGCCCTGCCAGATCAATTTAAAGTGGTACTTCAGTTCTAGTATATTGTGGCAGCAATACAGGGTCAGTACTGTATCATTGGTAATGTGATTTGAGGCTCTCCATTGAAATGGCTCCTTTAATTGAAACAGTGGAGAAAACAAAATAAAGACATAATGGCTCTGGAGATGTAATAATTACAGGATTACTTGATAAAAATAAAGCTGCCACATCCAAAGCTTGGTTAACTGCAATAGATTACACTTTTCTTGTTGGATTCAGATATGCTTTAATATCAATTACTGTGTTATGACCTGGGTTTACACTGCAAGATGGCACAGGGAGGTTGCAGGAGGCCACATCAAAACATTACTATTTTTTTCTGAGACTGACAGAAACCTGAAAAATCGTTAAGATGTTTACAAATGTTAGAACAGTTTTAAGGTGGAGAAAGAGATATCATAAATGTCCAAGATAAGTTAGATCTGTACTCAGGATGGGGCACTTGATAGACAGACAGAGGATAGATAGATAGACAGAGGACGGACAGACGGAGAGAGGACGGGCGGACAGAAGATAGACAGATAGACAAAATGATAAAATGAAATGGAACAGGAGATAGATGGATAGATAGAAATCCTAGTTCGGCTTACTTAATATGTTGTAGTAGTTGGATCTGTCAGCATTGATGGCTGTAACTAAGAAATGCTTACATGATAGCCACAAATCAGAGAAGCCACACAACTGCTTTTTACCCAAGTGTAAATGTAGCCTCTTCTGTATTTTGTGTTCAGAATTAGAACTTACTGAACTTTTCTATTTCCATGTATCCAGTTATTCTAGAGAAGCCTATTCGGATCCCAAGGTTCCTGTCAGTGAAAGCATCCCATGTATTAAAAGGGTTTTTAAACAAGGTGAGTTGATTTTTGGTTTTATATAGTGCCTGTCCCTGTGTAAATGTTTCTATATCTATATTTTTTTTCCTGAGGCAGGGCTGTCAGATCTAACAACAAATAGGCACTTTTATGGTCTCCATTGTTTTTCCTGATCACCACTTTCAATACAGTGGAGATGAAATGCTTTGTTAAGGAAACTGGTACTTTATGTTCATTTTTCCAATGGTAATAAGTGGCAAAATTGGCACCTCTTATCTATATTGTACCCTATGGCATTCAACAATATCAAAGTGGGGGATGCTATCAGGAAAACGTTTAAAAATGCAATAAAAAAATGTCAACCTGAAATTGGCCCCTAGGTGTCTCATCCTTTTATAACAGCAATCACTCAGCATTGGTGCCTAGTCTGCAATTATGGTGAATCATGTTGGGGAGTGGGTTCCATGCAGTATTCTGCCTACACCACTTATGATGTTTTAGATGATCAGCGATGGGGCTCCTTTAGTGTTAAGTATTTTAAATTGCTGTATCTAGCCATTGTAAGTAATCATCTCATAGATTTGACTTAAATTTTATAAATCTTTGCCTGGGTATTTACATGACTAAGGCTACACACACGTCAGATGATTCTCATCCGACAATCGCCTCAGGACTGAAATTGGACGAGAATCTGGCGTGTGTACTGCGCTTGTCATCTGTCGCCCGGAGGACTGTCCTGGTGGATCCACGAAAAGTAAAGGGCAGAGAGCAGTGGGGTGCCGCTCCATCGTTCTACCCCCTCCCCTATCAATAGAGAAGGACAGTGCTGTAAGTACCGTGCTCGTTCGTGCACCGTGCTGTATTTTGTCAAGGATTGTGTAAGATCCTACTTGAAGGGGGAATACTACTACTATTAGGGATCCTACTACTAGTAGGGGACTACTAGAAGTCTAATCTGTTTAATCTGTTTGATTTTTTTTTTCTATTTGGAACTTATGTTTTAGTAAAATAAATCTGAGTTTTTTCTTTAAAGGATCCAAAAGACAGACTAGGATGCCAGCTGCAGACGGGATTTGCTGATATCAAATCACACACCTTTTTCCGCAGCATAGACTGGGATATGGTAAGATGAGAAGCGCACTTCATAATATCTGAATGCTTTTTTTTATTGCTATTCTGGTTAGATCTCATTTCTTATTTATTGATCTGTTAGATGAATACACGGTTAAGGTACACAGTATTCATTATTGATTATTACACACAGGGAACATGAGCTACTTTCTTCAGACTTTCCATAAAAGCACAGTGGTAGTGCACCATACCCACAACTGCACACATTCATCTTGTTCCTGGCAATTTGCTGACCTAGGAACTCTATATATGTAGACAATGTATTCCCAGCTCTGTCTGCAGAAGGCTTTTTGCCAACTCTTAGGGGAAGAGGAGGAAGAAAGTGATAAAATAATGCAACAGCAAAACATATAGAAATAAAAATGTCACAGTACAAATAACACACTATTGGGCTTCCTTTTACAAATATAAAATTAAGTGAGGAAAATAGTAGTGGAGTGATATAAATATATTACATAAAGATACTCTTCAACTGGATATTTGCCAACCCTAATTAAATAGACAAATTAGAACAAGGAAAGGACAGAGAGGTTTTTTTAAGGCAAATTCTTTGATCTATATTTCAATACCATTCACAGAAAATACAGTAATACAGTGCTTGGTATACAAAATGTTTACAGCAGAACCATTAATCCCATGATCCCATTGTAGAATTGTTCTTCATATATTCTAGACATAAATCACCTACTTGCTTTTTAGCAATAACAGATAACTGGGCAGCTTTAAGCCCAGCCTAAAGATGGAGTAGCAGTAGATATTTTGTTGCCTAAATACCCGACGCGTTTCGCCCATGATGGGCTTCTTCAGGGGTTACTTTGTGCTTTATTACAAGTGATCTCGATATGTTAGAAAAATATCAGTCAGATCAAGCAATATGATCACTCATATAAAAATAACAGAAAGATAAGCAGCACAATCCACATAATAAAAAAGGGATTTTTATGCATTGATACTAACAATGCACAGAACATATATCCTAATGTTGACTATTCATTCTATATCCGCACACTAACCCCTTCCACTGGTCGCCTTATGGGGATGGGAGCATCGGAACTTTTGACAAATAAGACTTTCCCAGTCTTATTTGTAACTTTTTATTCTCTTCTCCAACATCACTTCCCCATCTGACTCTTATTTCTCCCCTGTATTTCTCTGGATTATAGGATTATATCTGCAGAGCTTTGTGCTGTTGATTCTTCCTCCTGATTATGTTTGCAAAACACATGAAACCTATAAAATAGTTTATTTGTAAAAGGCTATGGAACATAATGGTGGTAAAAAAATGTGTAATAATATATCTTCCAGTGATGTAAATAATAATTACACATTTCTACACATGAGTTAACTCATTTATTTGCTTGGGTCCATAGTACAGTAAGTACAGCACAATATTTGGGAATCCTATCTATGGTGTCCAGTTTATTCATCAATGTAAATCAGTGTTGGTCCTCCCTGACTGCATTCTTCACGATTATCTATAGTATAGTGGCAGTATTTATATTATTACATATCAGTAGACTGAAGAAAAAAAAAATAAAAGTGGAGCAATTTCCTAAAGCAACCAATAAACAAAGAAAGGATTCTGATTAAGGGCTTGTTGACAAGTTTTAGGTTTGCATTGGTGGGTAAATATAACTTGTTTTATTGGTGCTTTCCATTTTTATTTTCAATCATATTTAGTTCTGTAACAGGTGCACTTGACCTGCAGTTGACCTAAACTACTTTAGTTTTATGTGTCATTCATTCAAGTATACCACCATTATCTGTAGGCTCTGTTTGAATGGAGATGTCCATGGGTGTACTTACTTCTTCACATCATTGTATATGGTTGTGTATTGATGCACTGAACAAAGCGCAGAGCTAATAGGCACATAGACATTGCTCTGTATATGCAATTCAAGCCAGTTTTCAATTTTGACTGGAGTGACACTTTAAGCAGTTAATGCATTAGAATTTTATCGACAATAAATAATCCCATTAGCTTCCCACAAGACACGGGACCTTAATCAAAGCTCTTTCTGCTGTAATTTACTGGTTTACATCCATCCACATGAAAGTGAAGGAATGGCTGATTGAAATCACTTAACACTACCTGAGACCTCACAACATGATTCCCTTTGATTAAAGCAGCCGCCACAAGCACTGCTCTCAGCTGAGATCCCCGAATGGTAACTTGCAAGGCGTCAATTCACAAACCATTCAGCAGGTGGCAGCAGCGCTCCGTGTATGGATAATGGGTTCCAGTTATGAATTATTTCTTCCAGCCCTATTTATAGAGAAAAAGGCAAAACTGGCATTTTTAGTGTCTGATATCTGCAATCTCTTACAGATTCAGGCGTTTAACAAGTGACCAAAGGCTACAATTAGAGAGATCAACTGAAGCTGTTTGGCACTCTTGTGAATTTGATCACTTTTTAGCACAACTACATTTGGTCACTTAAAGATAGCAGATTGCCTTAGTGGAAAGCTGCACAATAACAAAATGTATGGCTAATATAAGAATTTTTTTTCCCCAATACCAGGGCATGTCCACTACAATTGGTAACCTGTGTACAGCTTTGTCTGACCTGGGCTGTGCTTGTGCCAAGTATGGTGCAAAGCTCACAAACCCAGGAGAATAACAATAATTGTCTCACACTTGAGTATCTAAAGAGAACCAACAACCATGCACAGTTGGGGACCAGAGCCAAACAGTCCCATCTTACCAAAAGCATGGCAATAAGATCCAGTGTGATAAATGAATGAACAACAAATCATAAAAAATCCACACGTCAGGTCAAGCTAACCCACTGTACTGTACAGCTCGCACCTGAAACCACCATCCTGTATCGTAGTGTGAGGACTTTAAAAATCCTGCACATTAGAATGTCAAAGGGGCTGACCACCCTGAGCTGATTGTTCAGGTTCCATCTGACTGCTTATGATATATTTTTGAGAATATATCTCTGAACACATGCTCACCCTTTGGCCTTTGGGGGCATCTAAAACTGCCAGGTAGACAGAGATCGGGCAAGAAGAGTTTGCTGTTGGGAGCATCCAAAACATTTAAAATTTCACAGGAGGACCCAGCCCTGTTAAATCTACCTGAAATATCACTTTTGGGTAAAATTAGTTGTTTTAACATTAATAAAATAGTTGTGTTCCACTAACTACACAAACACGCCCACTGGGGGTCTATTTTTAAAGTAGCGAGTCTGACATCCACTGAAACATTCCCTGGTGGAGAATGTTCCAGGACCATCTGTTTCAGTGACAGGAAATATTTTCTCCAACAGGGTATATTGTAAATGAATGTCAGATTCCCTGCTTTAGAAGTAGACCTCTATGAATGCAAACACAGAAGCTGCTTTACTCTGCTGTAATAAAGTGTCACCTAGTGGCCACACGCAGAAAAACACACGATAAGTTTTACTTTATATGAAAGGGTAGATAAGTTAAAATGTATTTATTGTAAAAAAAAAAAAAAGTTGGAAGCCTCTCTCCTTCTCTCTTTACGCCACGGTGCTAAAGATTGAATGGGGTGCACAGAGCCTGGGATACCTTTTGTCAAGCATCTCAGGAGGCTTTAGGCTGCTCCTTCTGATCTCAGGCATGTGCAGACATAATATCGCCCCCCCCCCCCCCCCCCCCCCCCTATTTACAGCAGGCTACATCACCTGATCTCGCGCCTGTGAGATCAGGTGACGTAGCCAAAAGAAGATTGCAGCGCCAAGCACTTTTTCCACACTGGGACGACAGAGGATTCCAGGACAGCATGGGATGACCGCTATAATATAAATAATTTGTATTCATATATTGTATAGGAAGAAAAATTGGAGTGGGGTATTATTTTTCTACATGTAAAAAAATATTTTCAAAATCTCATCAGAAAAGTAGTATATACTCATACCATGTACCCCAATGTTAGGCTATACCTCAGTGTTTCCCAACCAGGGTTTCTCCAGAGGTTTAAAGGGGTTCATTGTGCAATAGGCAATCCAGTACTACTGACCATCGATGATCTTTTTGGCTATCTGTAAGGGTGACATTCTTCCCAATGGTCTAGCAGTGTAAGAGACATCCTTCCCGCTGACCATCACACTAATGTACTGGGAGTTGATGATATAGAAATTATAGCAGAGGTTCCCTAAAACTGCAGAGTTTTTTCCAAGGATTCTTCCATGTTAAAAACATCCAGAAAGGCTGCTTCAGATTGATTCTGCAAGGTTCTGCAAATATAGAACGCTGACATGTGGGCTGTTATTAAATCACATCAGCAGTGTAGGATTGTTCAGTTTTATCTTCCCAGAGCTGAGAACGTCTGCAGTCGCATCCTATCTGAATTTGCACAGTAGTTTCCAACAAACCGGGTGACGGCAATAGGAAAGTCCAATCACAGACCAGCAATACCTTTCATCACATCAGCACCGATAAACACTTTCCCAGGAATTCATTGTTGCTGAAGCAGTTCCAGCTCTAGAGGGAGATGCATTCCATGTTTCTTCAGCCACTGCCAATTAAAGTGGAAGCAGCCTACACGAAGGAAAGTGAATGTTTACCGAGTTCCTGATCTGCAGGTTATCTTGCTGGGCTTCGCTTCCCTTTGTACATTCAGTTTTTATTTTTGGATATTGAACTCAGGCCAGCCAAGTTATTGTAACAGAGGTTACTGTATTTTGTGCCAATGACTCTAAGCTGCAACCTGCTCAAGAGTTTCCAGGTCGTGTTCCACTCATTCCCGGCCTTCCTGGCATTGGGAGGTTTACTTATTTAACCCCTTTAGGGCCCAATTGTAAAGGGCAGAGACCCACAACAACCAATCAGAAAACAGTATTGACTAATCAACCCACGCCAAGCTGTCCACTTTTGTTGGTTGCTTTAGAATGCTGCACTCTGTTGTTTTACTTATTTGCAATTCTGGAAGTCTTCGATCAGAAGGAACCAATACCTGCACGCTACAGACTCTCTCAAAGGCATTTGCACAGCTCCATTTGTATTTTTGCATCCCCCTAGTAATCCAGTTTCATTCATGGCCGTGGATCGGTTATTTTTCCACTTTCTGTAACAAGCTAAGCTATTCAGCGAATATAAAGGTTACAAATTCGGTGAGAATCTTGTTACCCTGGTGGGGATGTTTACAACAGTCACCGTAAACATGCTACCACATGCACTTGCTGCAGAAAAGAACTGCAAAACAAACAGTGTTATTACCCTATTACAGGAAGAGAAAAAAACACCAGAAGGTACAAACTGTCACAAACTGGAGGCTCAGAAAAAAATTATAGCACATCATATATGTCATTTTAGGAGTTTGCACATAATTTTACCTTAACAAAACTGTACAGTGCTGAGTGTATATTTATGTATGGAGGAAAAGCCCCATATGACACGTATATGGCCACAGGACACAACCTCTGTAAGAGGGTCAAGTGCTGGACATTTGTCGTTGAATTAGGGGCTCAATATTGTGTTTGCACTCCAATAGCCCTCTATGGGGTGTGAGTGTCGCCGCTCAGCCTGCTGCAAACCGTCCAGGCAGCTGACGAGTTAATTACAAGAACAGCCTCCCTAGTGTAACAGAGGCTTGCTTTCCTGTAAACCAACAAGTGCCAAGATTACTGCTAGGAAACAGACATCTCATTACACATCTATTTGTTTTGCTGGTACTTATTTGTGTGAGCAAGGATGCTCGGCTGAACTGAGGTCATTTCCACTGCAGTGCCTGGCTGGCGGACTTGCATCCAGTGGGAGATCACCGTCAGATATATTGTCTGGCTGCCATTCCCTGGTACCCACAGAGGAGAGTGTGCTGCTCGCTACATTCAGATCTGGACTGCACCCCTCAGAGTGCTCTCCTCTGATCTACAAACATGAGAATGCAAAGTTAAGGCTCTTATTATTTAGTTCCATTGAAGGCTTATTTTGATCTCCACAGAGCGGGTAAAAAGGATAAACCCAGCAGAGCCTTTTCTCTATTATTTTTGTTATTATTTTTGTGTAGCCAGTGTTTCACAGTCTATTCAAATTCTGTGTGCATTGACATGTGGCTCCCCGGTCAGTGCGTGCGCTGGAGTGAGGGTAAGCGCGGTCAGCTCCCAACTGCTTCTAACGCATGAGAACCTGGGCCCAGATTTACCTTCAAACGCATTGATTGTGTTTAACTATTCATACATTTTATTGAGTGTTCTGGCCATCCAACAGCTTAATAAAGTACATAGGGCTCTCACCGATCTGTTCCTGGGGCTCTTTTGTGCAAGCTGCAGTCTTTATATGTATAAAAAATAGTTTTCTTTTGGTGGTTTTTGGATCGTATATATTTTGTTGAATATGGCATCATCAGATTGTAGAGTGGGGTGTGTATTACAAGGGGAGGGAGGGGGTTTTTAACCTCCTCTATTGAAAAGTGACCTAGCTGTGGGCTATCACATTTTTAACATCTGTTCAGCTGGTGTGGAGAATACACGCAAACTGTAAACTTTAACGCAAGGATAAGAATCTTTAATATTGGCGGTGTGACTATAGTCACCCCTGGTGTGATAGGATTGTGTACAAGCCATATTGCCTCATTCATGCAGTCTATTGCCTTGGGCATGATAGGGAGCTGAGGGAGGCAATGGTTCATGAAGGCGATTGAAGAACAGCTGTTTCTTTAGCTCTCCTTATTATTTAGGGGATTGATCATTTCTGTCGCACAGCAAGCCAGTGAGACAAATCATGAGATGGATTTACTGTAAGAGTTTAGCTTTGTCCATAAATTTCTCCCTCTGCTGCTGTAAAGTAACATTGGCCCGGAATACAACCTGTACCTGACCATTTCATATTATACTGCTGTTGGAAGAAAAAATATTGTAAAAAAATGTTTGCAGATCTGTAATTCGTTTTGTGCCCAGGATTCTAAGCACTGAGGTTGGAAATACACATAAACACTTGCACATTGTTTGCTAAATGAGGGGCAGCCTGATTTTAATTTTGCAATTATATCTTATCGTCACCCATGGACAGAGGCAGCTTTGGGTGGCTCTATGCGTAGGTGCAGCTTATATAGTACTTAATGTGTTCCCCCCAGAATCAGAATTTTTTGGATGGGGCAACACATGACAAATTTAGTGCTCCTAGTTATTGTTGCCGCCATGAGAATCCAGTAACCCTCATAGTTCTCTCCTATACGTATGTCCCCATTTTTCCATCTACCCTATATTATGCCCCAAATGTCCAGAGCCCTGGAATTGTGACGCAGCTTTTCAGTAACCACTCAAAAACATC
Source organism: Pyxicephalus adspersus (assembly GCF_032062135.1). Classification (NCBI taxonomy): domain Eukaryota; kingdom Metazoa; phylum Chordata; class Amphibia; order Anura; family Pyxicephalidae; genus Pyxicephalus; species Pyxicephalus adspersus. The sequence continues at coordinate 43,586,264 of NC_092868.1, forward strand.
CGGATGGTTGCTGCCGGGTGGTGCATCGGGCTTAACCTGCTAAAAAATATATATAAAATAGGAAACGTTTTTCTTTTCTTTTTTTTTTTTTTTGTATCGGCCATGTAAATGTATTTGTCAAATCTCTTTAGACGCCAAAAAAAAAAAAAATATCCTAATATTTTAGGTTTAGGAAATTGAGACTAAATGTTGTAATCCACCCTACCCTTACATTCTAAAAAGTGTGATTGCATTAGTGACGGCCAACCTGTTCCTTCAGCTTACTGAGAAAGTGCTCCCGTTGCAATCCTGCAGCTCTTCAACAATCATGTTTTCCTTCTCTGGGCTTTAAGGAATCCCAGGAAAATCCTTCCTACTTACCAGCATACCTCAATGCTTTTGATACCTTACCTTAAATACCTTTGATCAAGCACATTTTGGGTTCTACTCCACATTTATTTCTTGAATTAAGATTTGTGTTCATCACTGGTCTTTGTTTGCATTTACCTGGATGACCAACAATTCTAACTTCTATTCATCCTCCTGCTATACTGGGCATGCTGGGATAACCTGGAAGTGACCCTCGGGCCTTGTCCCAACCCCATCCTGATACTAGTAAGATGTTTTTCAGGTTCATGTCTGTATGTTGCCATCAGGATCTTGTATCATTCTTTTCTTGAGGCTAGCTTCCGCTGTCCGAAGATGCAAGAAGTCATCTCTGGGACTGGTAATTTATTTTTGTGCTCTACCCATCCCCTTAGTTGAACATCTTTTGGATCTCCTGTGTCATTCAACAGATGAGAAATGGGTTTTTTGTAAAAAATCCTTTTCTCTGTGTCCCAATGTTTATGAACATGCTTATAGTACCGTTAGCTACAACCTGAGGCGTGCCGGTAGTAATAGAGGTTATCCAGGGCTGGCTTAAAGTTTTTTTTTTTTGTGTGTTCATTTATACAATGAGCTGAACAAGATTATTTATTTCTTTCTGCAAATCTTATCCACCCTCCTCCCTCTATTGCCCAGTATACACTATATGAAGGGATTCTGTAGTCTTTATTTCCCAAGTGGGTTAGTTGTGTTTATGTCAAATGTATTAATGTGTGGAGGTAACATAGATGGTGACAAGGTCACCCATACATGACATTAGAGGTTAGACTCAAAGATCTGCAGTGTGTAAATAATTCTGCCTTCCAGACAATAAGAATAGTTTAGGCATGATCACTTTTAGTTCCCCATAAAAGTATTTTTCCATTATGGCAATACCTATTCTGCCTCGTTGGTTTTGTGTCAGACAATGAACAAGCATTGGAATCTTTAGGTCGGAATAACTTGACTCTCCACACACTGCCCAATTCATAGGATGTGCTGAGCAGTATTGAGAGGCTTATAAAGGGTCATTGCTGGTCACAGCATTTCCTATTAAACACAGATAACACATTCTCTGGTTCCCCTAAAACTGTACAGAAACCCTAACATGGCTTTTGCAATCTGCATTCAGATAAAAAGATGGCCATTTTTTTCTGATTTCATAAAACCACATTCTGAAACTTGATTTATTTTATTCCAATACTGATCACCACTTATATTCAGCCAGTCATGTGATGAAATTTTTTACTTTTTTTACAGCCATACACAATATTAAATAACGATCACACTACACTCTGCCAATGCCAGAATCCCACACTCTGCCAGAATCCCACAACTCTGAGTTCATAACGGCTTTAAGCAGTCCCTAGGCTAGGCACACACATAAGACTTTTGTCATTGGAAAATAATTTTCATGATCCTTTCCAACGACAAAAGACTGAAAGATGCATGAATGAGCTCTGTACATACAGCACCATTCTGTTCTATGGAGAGCGGAGGGGAAAACGAGGGAGCGGCACCCTGCTGCACGCTCTCCCCTTCACGCTCTCCCTGTGGTTGTTCATCGTTTGTTGATCTGCCAGGACGGATCCGTAAACGAGGTCAGAGGGCAGCTTTACACACATGTCAGATACTTGTCCGATACTAACCCTGAGGTGCTAATCGGACGAGAATCATCTGGCGTGTGTTTGTATCCTTATACACAGATGCAGTTGTATAAATGTTGCTTGTCAGGTACTTATTAGCAGAAGACTTCAGGAGACCATTAGAAATAAGCCATTGGCCATGTCACCTGTACTTGGAGGTCAGTCAGCTGGCAGCTAACAGAATATGAATATTTTGAATGAGACAAAACACTGTAGAGCAGAATTTTTCTCTTTAACATGGGAAACCCTTAAAATAACTTTGAGGTCTCCAGGGAACCCCTTCTATAATTACTATATCCACAGCTCACAGTACATTAGCATAGTGGTCTGTAGGTAGAATGTTACCCTTACAGATGGCCAAAAAGGTTATTGGTATCTGTTAACACCAAATTGCTCTAAAAACCTCCATAAACCTTTAGAGGAACCATGGTTTAGGAACACGGATTTAAAGGGTCAGGCTGGTATAACCATAGAACCGTTGCAAGATGTAATGCTCCAACATTTCCATATATGTAACTGCCAGATAAGATTTCCAGAGCAGTGAATTCCACTTTTGCCCCGCGGAGATGCCTGTACAATGTCTTTTCTGCCTCTCATGTCTCCATATTGCTTTTGAAGCTATCAAAGTGTCAAACAATATGGCACGTTGTGTACACCTCAGTCCTTACATCCCAAGATTTACTACATAGATCTTTAGTGATGGGCAAACAAGGCATGGAATATCAAATGAAAAAATCATAAAACAGCCTATATCACAAAGCCATCTTGATTTGTAGCCGTTTCTGTCCCTTTAACACAATTTGTGACTTCCATGCCATGGTCTGCTGTGTCAGATCTTGAACAGTGACCTGCTTGAATAATTATATATTATTTCTATCATTTTAATCTTAATGATTTCCAGAACAGCCTTCTCATTTAGTTTATTGGGTTAATTAGTAGGAAATGGTTGTTGGCTAAAATCTAGTTGAGCAGTTGTACAATTTCCTCCTAAACAGCTGTGCTATATATGGAGAGCAGCACCCATGTTTTGTAAGTGATCTCAGTCACACACATATAGGATAAATATAATGTTATTTTCCATACCTAATAAATGACATCTCCTAATGATTTTTATTCTCCGTGTCTATAAGGCTGGACTGTGCAGCAGCCAATCATAAGTGAGGATTAGGTCCTCTGCACACAGACATTGTCAGATCTGTAAATGGAGACAAATATGAATTAATTTACAACACATTATACATTGCTCATTGTAATGAACAAAACTCCTAAATGTATTAGCTGCAAGTGATTTGAATTTTATTTAAAAAATGGCCAGACCGCCTTTCACATTTTTAGTTTTGTTACACTGCAGCCCAATGCTACAATTGTTTTTTTTTCTCATTAATTTACACCCAGTACCCCATAATGACAAAGTGAAAGAATACTTTTGGACAATTTTGCTAATTTAATGACTTTTGGCAGTAATTACACCCCCGGGTCTTTTTAGATATGATGCAACGAGCTTTGCACGCCTGGATTTGGGGATTTTCCACCATTCTTCTTCTTTTTGCAAATCCTCTAAAGGTCAGGTTGGATGGGGATTGTCGGTGGACAGTCACCTTCAGGTCTCTCCAGGGATGTTTGAGGGTTCAAGTCAGGGCTCTGGCTTGGGCCACTTAAGGACATTCACAGTGTTTATCCCTGAGCCAATCTTGTGTTGTCTTCACAGTGTGCTTTGGGTCATTGTCATGTTGAAAGATGAACCCTTAGTCCAGTCTGAGGTCTTGAGCACAGTGGACCAGGTTTTCATTGGGAATATTTCTGTACTTTTGCTCTTCAGCTTTCCTCCAATTCTGCCCAGTCCCTGCCGCTGAAAACACCTGCGGAGCATAATGCTGCCACCACCATGCTTCACTGTTGGGATAGTATTAAGCAGGTGATGAGCCGTGCCAGGTTTCCTCCAGACATAACATTTAGAATTGAGTTCAAACAGTCCAATCTTAGTATCACCAGGTCACTCTGCCATATAGCAATATAGATTTTATTTAATGTTTTACCTCTACTGTTTACAGGTTTCTAGGACAAAAGCAAGGAAATAGTTTTAATTAGGTTATGGTGGACTTTATGCTGCCTATATTATAATGATGGATGAGGTTGGAATTTTCAGGGGAGGGATTAAATCAGCATTGAGGGTTATTTATATGGCGTGCTGCATTTCCCCACCAATTGTATCCTGCTTTTGCACAGCCTCTATAATAACTAGATTTGGTAGAAGTTGCAGAACACCCTGAATACAAATGATTCCCAGTACCGACGCTAATATGCAGATTCACAATATGAAATCCAATACTTCACACCATTCCCATAAACACACTCGAGCATTGCTTCTCCTTGCGGCTAACTTGCACCATATTGCGTCATTACATCGGCTTGGTAGGGGTGAGGGTTGTGCATAACGAAGTAAAGATTAAGCCTCAGGTCTTCCAACCCGGCTTATTTTCTCATGATAGATTATTTTTAATATTCTTGATTATTAAAGCCTTTCATTGTGTGATCTTTGTCTGTGACTCTTCCCTGTGAATGGAGACAGCCGAATCTGGTGGGAATAAAGCAGCCTGTGCTAGAGACTGAGAGATCCTTATACTCCGGTCACCAGAGGTGTAGATAGAGGCAGCGTCTATCTGGCAAACATTATGGATCAGAATACAAGAAAAGCCTTCACAGTAGGGAAAGCTTCACCAGTGGAGGGTACAGCTTCATTGTATCCATATAATAGTAATTTGACTTCTTGCTGCACACCTATCACTCACCCAGCGACATCAACTATATTAAACCTATTCATTGTGGCAAAAAGAAATGAGTACAGTTTGGGAATGCAAACTATTCAATTTAATTTTTCATGATATAATAGCTGTAGTCTCTGTTATGAAACTATCACCTTAACCACTGAAATAAATAAACCTGCAATATGCTTTGTATTTTGTGGTGGGCATTGACTTTTGTCTAAATGGAGCTTTAGTTTCCACCCTTTGCTGCTTCTATTGTATATGACAGGCTTGTACATATCCAGATTTGTAGGTACGGTAGAAAATAATAAGGTATTTACCCATACCTGGTTTTACATGCTGTTTTGTTAACCACAACCTGTAGTTATCATCAAGTCCGTGTTTCACAAAGTGTAAGATATGTGTCAGTCCTGGCCCTCACTATGGGTGGGACACGGCAGCGTTCATTATTTCTGTGCAAAGCCGAGTCATTTGCAAGGGCTTGATTATGTTTCAGGGAATTTGTGACGTTTTTTCCAACTGTATTATAAGTGGGGCATGTGGTTATTTTTATTGTTACGGTGGTGCTCAGATCATGGAGAAGATAGTAGTACGTAGTTCAACAAAATGTAGGAAAATAAAACGCCATACAAAGATTTTAGTGAAGAAATCGGAAGTCATTAAAGATAACCAAAATATGAAGCAGGAAGTTTCTGTTGGCTAAATAATTCAGTCTCTTCCCACAATGCGGCAAGCACAGAGGTATGTCTGTACTTTGTGCATCACACCGTGATAAATAGAGCTCGCACTTGTCCACAGTTTAAACTCTTGTACTAGCTCTCCCACCTGGCAGTCTACAAAGGAATTAAAAATGTGAACCCAATCGGAGCTTTTATAGAGATAGTCATGTCTCAATGACTTAATGTAAATGAAGGGAGTCTTGAGAAGTGATGGAGTTTTTATTAGTTGCATTGCATGTTTCCAAAAAATTTGCAGCTGATACATGACATGATCGATAGTCAAGATGGCGGTGTGTATGTCACACCCTGAATTCTCTCTTTTCTGGGTTATGAACATTAATTCCTTGTGCACTGTTGTGCCCAGAACCCTTTTTAACTTGTAGGTAACTTATTAGGTAATGTAAGCCTTGCAGTGCTGTTCAGGGAAACTCACTGGAGGCTTCCATAATACAATGGGCCAGGAACACATGAACTATGCTCAAACTGTAATAAAAATTGCTTAGTAAATCATATTTGTCCGCATGTCATGTACCTGGTCCTTGCTCGCATGACTAGGCAAATTATGGAAGAACACAGAGAGACCTTCTCATCCTAAAAGGGGAAGTAACCCTGCCACAAACATGGACAGGTCAAACTGAGGAGAAGATTCAGGGATCCATAACCGCTACTTACCTTCACATATTAGAATAATCAGGACATCTTGAGATAGTCAGTTGATATATTATGTAAACCTTAGCTTTGCTGTTTGGGCCAGGTCACACAATGGATCTCATCACTGAGGACAATTTAACAGTTACACAGAGGCTATTGAGAACAAGGTACATATTGACCTGGTTCCACTCATTGCTCCCTCCCCATCCAGATAAGTTGTTGCTGGAAATGCTGCAATATGTCACCTCTTAGGCTGTGTCGTCTCACTCACACAGTGAGTGAAGGGGCATGAAATGCATTGCTTTGCAATGCTGGTATTGGCAAGTTAACACTAACAAACTATTTTCTAGTGTGACATGGCATAACAGTCTGGGTTTACCTTATCCTTGTCTGCCTCCATAATATATCACTGAGGCAGTTTATTACAATGAAAAACAATAGGTAAGCTGGAGAAAGGGCCACCAGTTGTCCTTCCTTGAACTACATTTGGTAGATACTAATCTTTGCGTACTGGGAACACCCCACATTTTAGAAATGTTCTGACTGTAGTCCTCTAGCTATAAACAATTACTCATATCTATACATTGTACTTTTACCTTATTCAAACAACAAAGAACTGACCGTTTACCTGCAACCACATATATCCCACCCCCCGACAGGTTCCATTGTTACCAAAATACCACCAAATATCTTCACTTTGCCTGCTGATGGTTTAAATGTTTTGGCTGATTGGTATATACTACACACAATGTATTTCCTTTAAGCTGACTCTCCAAAGACAGAAAAATCAGAGAGTTAAAGAAAAAAGTTTATAAATAGGAAACAAAGATCATTTTAATATTCTTTCCTGTTAGTGTACTTGCAAGCCCATTGGTCTTTTCATTCCTTTATCTGAATAACGCATGCAAATGGTTAATTAATATTTTAAAGGATGACTCCTGTTTCTCTAAAATAAATCCTGCTGGTTACTTTTTTATACATATATCAAAGGGCAAACTACCTTATTCACCAAAAAAAACAATTATTTATAAACAAGTAAAGTGATTTCCTAAACTTGGATCTTTTAAAAGTGTTGCAGCACACTTGGAGTACTCCATTTATGTTAACTGAGCTTCTGATCACCGATCCAGGAATAGAGATCAATTAATTGTAATCAATGTAAGTTTGGTATTTATTAAAGAATAAAAAAGTAGCAATTTGTTATTCAAGGTGACTTTTTGATAAATGAATTCCTAAGTGTCCACATGCCCAAAGCAATCAAATTCTAGTTTTCTTTCTGCAGACCATGGAATGTTAGGAGGACCTGGGAGTGAGCTGCAGGGCTCCAGTCAATAGTATGGGTTTGCTGAGGGTATATATAAAAACAGACCATTGCTGGTTTCACGATGCACCTCCCTGTGTCTGTTTATTATACTGTTGTACGTGTTTATATTCCCATATTTTGAATATATAAATGCATTTGACTGTGTGGTGGGCATTGACTTTGCATGTGTTGTTGCATGTTGAGTCTTTCTGCTAGTGGTTCTGTGATTAGGGAAAAAAAAGTCCCAAACATTTTATTTATATTTTGCAGGGGTGTCAAACTGAAAAGGGCTGAAATTAAAAACTTAGAACAAGTCGGGGGCCAAACATGAAATTTATTGAAAAAATTGAGGAAGTTTATTACTTCATCCATAACTAACAAAAACAAACCCCTCTACACACACTTTAGGGTTGAAGTGATTTCTATCTATCTATGCAGCCTGTGTGGTGTTCATCCTCTCACATCACAAGTTTGTCTGACACTAAATATCACACTCTGCATTCTCTAAAAGATTGAAACAAACACAATGCCCCTGGTAGTCAGGCACCATGTGATCATTGCCTAGGCTTTGTCTCACATGATGGGTGTACAGAAATAATGTCTATGTATTGCATGTATTGAAAATGATGATGTGCGGTAGTAACATAGAGATTCATGTGGATCCTGCCATGTGTAAGGAAATGAATAGAGATTCTCTGTGCATGTTTCAGCACATTATAATAGATCCTCAGCCTAATACTGACTGTAAGTCCTCCCAGCTATGTACTACAATCATTGAAATACAGTTGGGACAATTTAACCGATTGTTTTCCTGCTGCTGGTACTGCCTGATATAGAAGATTCAAATTAACTGATGTGCCGCTTCTATCATTTGCATGCAGAACTAGTTACAATGTATTACTTTAGGCACCCCTGATGTGTGAGAGGGGGGTGGGGAGGGGCAGAGATATCTCGCCTCCTGTTCCATAGACGCGAGTGATGCCGAGACTACAATTCCCGGCATTACTTGCATCTACAGAACAGAACAACAATGCGGGGCCACGTATAGGTTGCTAGTCTATAGATGCGAGTGATGCTGGTTATTGTAGTAGCGGCATCACTCGCTGCAATATGTAGTAGCGGGAGGGGGGGCCAGATGTATTTCTTTTCAGAATTCCTGGGTCAGATAAGGCCACCACTGCATTGGTAAATCATTCGTATGGTCCTCTCTTCTGTAAGTTGATGAAGTGGCAACTTGTTAGAGTAATCCTGACGTACCTTAGAAATATAAGTGGCTGTTCTATAAATGGAATGATGAATATCTGCGTATTTCTCCATCATGGATGACATTCCCTCTCTCTTCTTTCTAGCTGGAGAAGAAGCAGGTGGTTCCACCCTTCAAGCCACAGATCGCTGATGATTACGGACTGGACAACTTTGACACACAGTTTACCAGTGAGCCAGTGCAACTTACACCAGATGATGAGTAAGTCACATGAAACAAAATGTTCACATAGCATAACTCTATGGTTACATATTTATCTACAAGATACTAGGTGAAATAAGGGGATACATTGTGCAGACATCTACATTATCTTCCTGCATTGCTGGGTAAACTAGATGATAGGAAAGTACCCTGCACTGAAGTGTACATTTGTACTAACTCATATATAAATCTCTGCCACCACCACAATCAAGAGAGCCATGTCAATACACACCTTCCTCAGTACAGATATTTTCACTTTTTGAGTCCAAGCCCACTTTAAGAACTTTGCCGTCTAGGTTGAATTGGGCCGTATTTTACTAATATTGGCTACAGCCACATTGGCTTTCTAATCAGTTCATCAGAACTATCTGTTGTCTCAGTCACTGTATCATCCTCTATGACGAGGGGTCTTTGTATTTTACCAACAGTCTGATCTGTGTGCAATAATCACCCTGAGCACTCAATAAAAGAAGCTGAAAAGCCTTCCCTGGGAATGAATACAATTTTGCTGCAAATTCAGCTATGATCCCTAAATATCTGTGGAAACATCAGCAAATTTGGAAAAATTTGAATTATGAATAATCCAAGTTGGAGCCAATGTTTACTAGACAAAGAGCTACATGCACAAATCTTGTAATAGATGCTTATCATAGTAAATGTGTCTCAGATTTCCAATTACTGGCCACTCACTTTAGGTTTATGATTTAACATTCATTAGGTTTATGATCACCCAGGTTCACCCAAGACAGTCTTCCTTCTCCAGTCCTGGGGAGCTTTATTAAATTAGGTCCATTGATTTTTTTCCCAGCTTTCTCAACCATCCTGGGCTGATGTCACTGCTGTGTAAGTTTATGCATCAAATGGTTCAGAATTAATTACAGAAGAGATAATGTCTCTTTAACAGTACAAGCCATACTGACCGGAACTAAAGTTCTTCAAGGGTGATGAGCTTTTGCCTTAAGTGGCAAGTATTCACAGCATACATGACAATAATTACAAACCCCCCCCCCCCAGGATCCTGAAGCTGCCATCCTTGAAGTAGAGTCTTCCTGGTTCACTGCTATCCATTTCAGTCATTGGGCGGCCACTGATAATGTAACTGCTCTATATGGGAGTTACATTTTCCATGACATCCTGGCCTGTTCTTGACAGTGTTTGGTATAACCAGGATCTACACTGCAAGGTGCACGTGCTGTGCAGTGTAAGCATAAAATCCACTTTGCACATCTCTTGCCAAAAACCTCTACCCCCGGTGATTTCGTTTTTTGGAGTTTAGGTTCCGCCTTACTCCTAAAGCTTCACTTTCAGTCGAGATGTTGGACAGCTGTGACAAGAACCAGTTCATAATGTTATTTGATTGTATAAATTGTAAATAATATATCATTGTGTTACCTGCCCTTTCTATAAAAAAGTATTGATAGAAGACATTATACTGTATCTTTCCTTCCTTTTCTTTTTACAGGGATGTAATCAAACGAATAGACCAATCAGAGTTTGAAGGATTCGAGTACATTAACCCGTTGTTGCTGTCAACGGAAGAGACCGTATAAGGGACTGCAACGTCAATGAAATGAAAATTTAAAACAAAAAAACAAAAAAAAAAACCATGTGATTGATCCCGAACTTGTATCCTTAAACTACAGTATATGCATGCGAGGCTGGAAAACTGACACCAGGTTCTTAGTACTGAGTAGCACTACAGGATTAGCTGCTGAGGGGGAGATCTCTCCTCCTGGGTGGTAGCTGCTCATTTAGACCAAGAGACGGTTCTCCGGCTGAGTTACACAAGGGATTCACTTTTTGTGCCTGCCTCTTTGAAGGGTCTACAATGTACGACAACTCCATCCGAGGGCGCCTGTGTGGAAAAACTCTTATTTCAGGCAATCACGTAAGCAAGCCGCTTCCATTAGTGCATTAGATGCCGTGTGCTGCAAATCCTGCAAACCAAGAGGAGACTGAGGAAAGGGCCCGCTGCGGACTGATTACCTTCTCCTCCCAGAATCACTGACATGGCACTTACAATTTGGGGTATTAAGGCAAGCTGTGTTTTACTGGGTACATACATGTTTTTCATTGACTGGAAACCTAAGATATAAATTGCACTGGAATAATTATAAGGGTAGATAAATATTTGAATTAGGAAACAAGCAAACACAGCAATATTGCACTTAACGCTAAATTCTAGAATGACTGGGTATGGTAAAGGCAATAAAAAACCAAAACAATTTGTTGGGAGGAAAAGATCAAAAAAAATTGCACATTTGAATGGCTTTTCTTAAGATCCATAATGTAATGTGCCTAATTCTTAGCTTGTAATGTATGACATTTTGCTGATGCAGTATTCCATGCAGATCAAGCCGCCCAGCCATAGATCCTGAGACACATCCCTTAGCCTTAACAGGTGGAATTGTATCCTTCTTTCACTTTTAATGCATAGCTCACGTCCTTGTCAAGCACATTTTTTGTAGTCGTTAGCTAATTTGCTTGTTTTGTAGCTGCTGGTCATGGGAGGAAGTTGAGACCCCCGATCCGTTACATATCTCGTACGTCACGTTACACAGGATATTACAAACATGAGAGATTTGAGGTTGATTTCATGGTTATTGGGTCTTCGCATTAAGCAGTGCCAAGGGAGATTTTAATTGCTGTAGAACATTTCAGTAGCGTTCAGGTAATTAATGGAGCTCTATGGTGTTATCACACAAATACACATGCGGTGCGACAGAACCATATGGATTTTGTATTTGTTAGGACAGTACAGTCACAACCCTTTTTCTGGAAATGCTCCACTGACACACTTGTGATGATGAAAGATCAATTTCAAGTCAAAAAAAAAATGTCACCTTTGTGACCTTCGCCACTGCGACTTAAACTGCTTCAGTTCACCTTTGATGAAGGTTTTTTTGTGGTGTTCTGCCTTCAGTTCATTCATTTGCATTGATCAGTGAGAGCTGTAAGAGATCCAGACTTGCACACTGCTATGAAGCAGAGCTGTTGCTTTAAGAGATCCTAATGGATGATGTAGATTCTGAAATGTCTAGAAGCATCTACGGCAAAGGTGCTCTTCTGGCAACCATGGCATCTCTGAGCAGTAAGCAGAGTTTGGAGCTCACATAATCCTCAATGGAACAACCACACCCTCTCAACAAAACGCAGATTGAAGTAATTATATCACTTCCCAAAGATCTTCTTCTATGTAGACTGGTTTTATAAAGTTTTGTCTGTATGCTGTCAGGTCAAAATATGTGATGTTCACTTGTTGCTTTAAATGTTCTGCTCTATCAGACCGATCTTCATGTAGAAAGCAAATCTTATTCTGAGGCAAGTCAATGATACAGTCATGAGGCTGAAGGTACATTATCTTCTCTTTATGTTCATGTTTTCTAGGTAGGGTCAGGAAATGAAATCAAAGCATTAGATTGGCTGCTATGTAGAACCAACCTCTAAGCTTTTTATTTCCTTCATGGTGCAGATTACCTATGGGTTCTGTAATGCACCATTTATACGATATGATGAGTTTCTTTCACAAATCAGTGTGGTTATGACTGAACCTAATAGATTCTGCTTTACTGAAATTGTCAAGGTCCTAAAATGTATCTATAGGTATTTAAAGCTAAACTATTTAATTTTTAAATGGCCTTTTCAATGTCTGCCACACCTTTCTGTACATACAAGATGGCCACACATACAGCCTTTAGTCGTGTCACTATTTCTAAGGTCAACTTTAACTGTTGGTGTTGTAGAGTTTACAGTAGCTACAACTCACTGTTTTCTGGCATTGTGTAGCTGGGTACCTGACCACTATACTTATCTATGCAGCTACAAATAGCTGGAGTGGTTTGGTCATTAGCGGCTGCATGGCATAACAAAAGTCGCTATTGAAGCTGGCTGCAAAAAGTCAATCACTTGCTAGGAACTTCTGTGATACAGGTAAACAAAACACTAAGTAAGCTGCTACTAAATTGTCATTAAGACATGGGCCTTAGTGTATATCTGACTGGAGGGTGTAACATAATTGTATGCAGATTTGAACATGTTCACTTCAGACTGTGTTGATTGGCTGCTACAGGATACCGCACATTTGCTTTTTGTCTTTTTATACATTTTCGTAATAAGTAGGTCTACTCCAGACTATAAGCAAAATGCTCTCTATTGCAGTTCCATCTCTTGCTACTATGGGGTTCCATTCTTTCTGCTGAATTTTGTCACATACAGTAAGGGAAAACTCCATCAGTTAAACTGAACTCCATTGTAATTTCAGCAGGAGATAAAGGGACTGGAGAACCTTGGGATGTAAGATGCTGCTAGACTTTAACATATTTAAAAAATAAAACTGTTCTGGGTGGAGTACCCAGCAAAGGGAACAATATTAATATGAGAGCTATAACAAGCCCATAGAGGTGCATGCTACAGGATCATCATCTTTTCCTGCTTTTACCACCGAGAGATTCACTGAGTTGGAAGCCAAATTCTTGGACGCCATGCTCGCAAGTGTATCTCTTTCTAGTGATGAAAGCCTTAGAATCAGCTGACCGTACTGGTGTACTTTAGTTTTAGCATCCTATGGCTATTTATTTATTGCAGTCATGCATACTATGAAAGCAACCCTGTTTTAAAATGTGGAAAAGAAGAAATATAACAGTTGCCTGTCCTGCTGTCTTTAAGTTGCAGTGCCTACAAAATTCTATTCATCCCACACACTTCTGTGAGTATGATATTCCCGGTGCCATGTTGAGCACTGTGGTTCTTGCTGCCAATCTTCTTTCATTACTGTGCTGGGACATGGGGGCAGCAAAATGAACTACAGGGCTCAGCAGACTAATAGGAAGTGTGTCAGGTGAAGACATTTCTAAGCACCATGGATCTTAACAAGAACAAAGATCAGCTGTAGAACAGGCAAGTCATATCTCTTTTCTACATTTCTATTTTGCAGCAGGGCCACTTTAATGCACAACACTAATCACTCCAAACATCCATGGGTACTTTCTGCTACAAATAACACGATGATCCAAGCTAGATGTTCCTTAAATTTGTACATTTTCTCTATCTTTTGAGTGTGATTCCTGAGTGATCGCTGCAGTTTTGTGTGTTGGATTGAACTATGCTGCAACACTGAGTGTAAAAGGTTTGGTCCTGTGTAACTTCATGTGCTTGTTTTGTGCAGGATGGAGATAGCAGATGTATATTTGCTAAAAGTTTAACAAGTATAAAAAAACAAAACAAAAAAAAAACTTGATTTTATACATTTAATTTAAGGCATTACAAAATATTCCTTTGTTGCCAAACAGTTTTTTGTTGCTCATATGCAAGTGTATGAAAAATGTTTTGTTTCACGATGAAGGGGAAATTTTTATATATATATAAAAAGTAATTGTTTTATAAATTAAAGAAAAATGAAGGCTGTAATTAATAGTGGTTTTGGGGGGGAATGACTAATATATTGAAAAATATGGCTCTGGTAATTATCTAGTCGTCTTATTTGGAATAGTAAATGAACATTATAGTTAATTTAATGATTGTAAATCAGTAAATATGTTCTTGTAGTTTTGTAAACTGAAATGAGTTAAGACCTTGCTAACTAAGTTAATTGTGCAGAGGATGGTATACTAATCCATTAAACAATTAAGATCATTTATATTCTTGCACATTAAAGACTTTATTGAAAAATATGCTTTGTTTTTTTCTTTTTTACCCAAATAGTTATTTTATTTACAGTACAGTTTACCACCCTGGTGGTGTAATTGTCAGTATTGTTATGCTTAGGCATAACTCACTGAAATATATCCAATATTTAAAAAACTTTAAATAAAAAAAAAAAAAGAATCTGTTTTAACAAGGTATATAAAAATACCTGTAATACAACTGTACAGTAGCATATATTTATATATAATATATATAGTATATATAAATAGTGTAATGATTACTTTGTATTGGATTCAATACAGTTATTTTGTATTGAATCCAATAAAAGATAATTTAAATTTCCCACTACGCTCCTGCAAGCACCGACGTCGCCCCAGGAACTCCCAGAAAACGTCAGTACACTCGCCGGGGGAAGATCGTAAGAAGAGGATGGGATCCGACGGGCAGGACGCCGATGGGACCAGGTGTTTGGTTTTTTTTTAAAGTTTTTTTTTACCCCCAGCCACACTTGGGAACACTGCTCAGTGGTTAAAGCTCTCCAAGACTGGAGAAGATAGACTATTCGAGGAGAACCTGACATGGATCTGGTCCAGGATTGGAAACATTTGCCAGCTGTTAGAAAATGATTTTAAAAGAAATCCGTTTAGGTTTGCTGGATCACTCAAGTTCTCTAATGATAGTCTATCTTCTCCAGTCTTATTAAAACACTTCACCTATAAAAAAAATCAGGAAAAAATACCTCACCCAGATATACACAGCCAACTCTTTTGTGGTTACAAAGAGTACAATGTCACTAAAATTATATCTACCCAACACTACAAATTCTGTGAAAACACAAAGTTACTGGGAGGGTAAAATAATAAAATCACACTTCAGCCTCCATCATGGAAGGAGCTTTGACTTACCTATCAGCAGAGGACCAAGTATTAAATCCTGCAGGTAAAAATTCTTCGAGGTCTGTTCCGTTCTTGTTCCAAATACAGGGACAGGGATCTTAGATATGACCTACCAACAAGGCTGTAGTAGTTACTGTTCTTCTTTATGCCTGTACCAATGATTATAGTGTTGTTGGCAGAATGGTTATAGGTATTTACATAATAACTTTCACTAAGTCTGTTTTTACATAGGAGTATGCGGGAATTCTGCCAAGGATTATTTTATATCTGGCAACTGGTATACTTAGGAATAGGTCAGCCATGGGAGTCCCTGCATTTATACACACTTGGTCTTATGACAGGTACAATTGAAGTTTGAAATTTACGTACACGTTTGGTGAAGTCCTAAACTCCTTTATAACCCTCCACATATTTTATTAAACAATAAATCTGGTATATTGATTAAGATGTCCACTTTGTG
This sequence comes from Pyxicephalus adspersus, assembly GCF_032062135.1. NCBI lineage: Eukaryota > Metazoa > Chordata > Amphibia > Anura > Pyxicephalidae > Pyxicephalus > Pyxicephalus adspersus. Next base: position 43,602,157 of record NC_092868.1, read on the forward strand.
CATTGCAAAAGCAGTTTCTTCCAACAACTGAGCAGATCACAAGTCCAGTGGGTAACAAGTTTACATAAACCTTTTGACAGCATTCCCTCAAATTGTTTAACTTGAGTTCTGTAGCCTTCCACAAGATTGCTGAAATGTTGGCCCATGCCTCCAAACAGAGCTGGTACGACTGGGACAGGTCCTTAGGCTTTGTGAAGGCCACGACATTATGTTGGTTTAAATCTATTTTGCCACAACTTTTAGGTATGCTCTGGGTCATTGTCTATTTGGAAGACATTCAGCTTCCTTACTGAGCTCTTGAGACTTTTTTTCCTCATGCTTTCAAGAACACATGCGCAGCTCAGCATTGTTTGCAGAGGGATACCCAGCTTACCCTGCGGTTGCCAGGAGTTACATCACTCAAGCCCAGCCAATCAAGATGGTCAAAGATCAAAATAAGGATGAAAAGAAGGTAAATGTTGGGTTCGGGTCTTACGTGACATTTTAAATTAAACTAACTGATCAACAACAGCAAATAAACTACACAACCAAACTGCCCACTCCTGATGCAGTCAGACCTTGCAAGGTGAGCACGTATGCAATCAAATTATATTTTATGACAACCACTGTTAACTCCAATAAATGACAGGGTCACTTTTAAATGAAAAAAAGCAACAGTCTAACAAAGGTCAGGTAAGACCTTTAAACATTTTCTCCATGCTAGTCATAACTCATTTTAAAACTGTTGGGATAACCTTGAGACTCAACTCTTATCACATTCTACCAGGCTTTTCCTAGAAAGCACAGATCTCAAAGTCCACAGTGTGAACTGGCCGACCTGTTCTCCCAAAGCACCGCACACAAGAAGCCAATTAGGAAAGCCTTGGAGACTATTTACCCACTGATATTTTCCTGATCTGTAGCACAAAGTCTACAACCAGTTACCATGTTTTTCTGACTGTGCTGAGCAATAACTGTGATGTTTAGTCTGTGTGCTCTGTAAATTGTGTAATTAATGGCTTCACAGACACATGATAATTTACAAATGATGCATGAATGTTGCTTTCATTGCTCCGAGACAAAAGCATTATAAGGAGTATATAAATGAGTTTTAACTTTAGCATAAAAATGGCGTAAAAGAAATAAATGTGTTCATCTGTGGCTAGCATACCTTAACAGGCTTAAAGTACCCATACAATTTAGGGCATGCTTCAATGTCTCTAGCAAACCGTATTTGTTGGCATGGGCAAAGACACTCATATTGGATTATTAAAAAAAGACAATTATTACATTAAATTATTATAAGACTTTCAACACTTTGTTTCTACCTTTTACTAACCACCAAACCTTTCCCATCACCTCAAATTTGCTGTGCAACACAAATATTTATTCAGTAGACTCTGTGTACAAGTCCAATAATGGACTACATGTAAACTTTTAGAACAAAGTCTGAACCAAATGGACACCAACTAAAAAGGACAACCCAACACAGAAACAAGGTCAATACTGGTAACTTTCATTAGAAGAGGAATCAAAAACAAGGTAATACTAGACACAATTCTAATTTCACCATTCATAAGCATCTTAATACTCCTGACCTGGAGGTCACTGCCTGGATAGTGATGCAAAGTCCGGTCCATCAGAGTAGAAATGCAATAACTGCAAACTGACAGACCAGCTCTCCCAGTTATATAAATAACTCTTGATGGTTTACACAGCTGGGCCGATTAAAACATTATTCCTGCCCTGGACAATAGCAAAAAAACTGAGGCCTTCTGTTAGTAGAAGGGGTTATCCTTGGCTGACATACTCCAATTTAATTGTGTCCAATCATCTTGTAGCCAAAAAAAGAAGTAAAAAATGTACCAACTAAACTACATGTTTATAACAGAAATAAAAGCTGTGGTGTATGAGGGGGATAACAGGTGCCAGAGTAGTTCAAGTATACCTATTTTTTTAATGTTTTCAAATGACTGAAGATTTTAATTAGTGACATAATATTATCACTGTATGTTTTTAGTGAAAGGGTACAATTTCATTTCTAAGACATTAAATTTTTGTACATTGCAATTTGGAATATTTATGTTTGGCTGTTTGCCTACCATTGAACAAATAGTCTTTTTAATCTATGCATAAAACACCCCAAGGCATTTGTCTTTTCAATTAAACTTTATGCTGACAATTACCACACAACATCAACCGTCGTCTCTGACAAGCACTGAGCCAAGTGACTGTCCATGTCAAGCTGTGAAAACCTGTTAAAATGAGAAAAAATGTTTTAGTTCTGAATACTTTTTACAATATAGTACTTTATATTTAGTTGGCACATTCATTTAGAAAAAAAAACATATTATTTATACACACACACACATTATATATATATATATATATATATATATATATATATATATATATACACATACATACATAGGTTGTATCTGCTTTCTCAAGCCAACTAATGGCAACACACAGATGCTTCCTGGTACACTGGTTTTACCTTAAATGATGAACACTCTATCTCTTCTCATGCCTAGCCTTGTAACCATAAGTACTAATAATATGATAAAAGTCTCTATTTGGGGATTTTTTAAAATAACTTAAAACAGAAGTCACTGTGTTATTTATTGGTCATTTGCAATATATTGAATATAAGAAATGATGCTGCTTGCCTGTCCCATGAATAATACAGGAGGTGTATAAGTGATGTACAAAGTCAAATTGCTAACCAAAGAAAGGAAAGGCTTTTATTGGCTATGCAGTGTGGCAGATGCAGGTAAATTACCATATGCTGTACAGAATTACAAGTCTTTGGCACATATAATGCTGGTGTGTCAGGCGGGCATTATTGAACCAGGGCACAGCTGCTTATCTTTTTTTTTGTTGTACATATAAACAAGGTAATAGGACGCATAAGCCATCAAGGATGTATCCATCTGATTGTACTCTGCCATTAAAGCGATGAATAAGGGAGTGCAGGGAAGTGGGTTGGGGTGGGTTTCAGTTAGTACTGTATGGGCAAGCCAAAAACAATTCTTTAAAGTCCAACTTCAAATAGTAGTGTGGTACACTTTTAAAATGTTAACAATTAGTTTTTTTCTGCCAGTAGCTTGGCTGGTGATGCAAACTAACTGGCTTGTCTAAAAAGTCTTTAAAACAAAAAGTGGGGTAGCATTAAATAGGAAGAGACAAGGGAAGAAGACACAGACATGTTTAGACCTGAGTTTCCCAGCCAGGGTTCCTCCAGAGGTTGCTAGGGGTTCCCTGAGCAATAGGCACCTCTCCGGTCGGTTTATCCAATACCAAAAATCATTTTGATTATCTGTAAGCGTGATATTTTTCCCATTGGCCAGCAATGTAAGAAGCATTCTTCCTACTGACCACCATACTAATGTACTGGGAGTTGTGTTATTTTTGTGTATTTGTTATTTATATAATGTACTGGGAGTTGTGTATTTATAGCCGGGGTGAAGACCTGGAAGTTATTTCCAGGGTTCCTCCATGTTAAAAAGGTTGAGAAGCAAAGAAAGTCTGAGGATGACCAATTATGCCTGTGTCTCCTGACCGAAGTACAAATGGAAGAAAGTAAGAAAGAATACATTGTGTAAATGCTTTACCTAAGACAATAGTTTTTGTATTAGATAGATCCACCATTTTTACCTGTGCCTACTGCTCTACTTAGTTTTTCTGCACATGTTTACATCATTGAATCAGTAAAACTATTTACCACCGTTTACCTGTTTACACTTTGCTACACATTTGCGATATAACCCTCGGAAAGTATAATTAGCTAAAGAGAGTTGGAACCTGTGTTATTGTATCTCAATAAGGAAAATAACTCCTTCTTCCTTGCTGCCTACATCAGCTTTGTTTCACATATCCCAGTGAATCATTCATTAAAGAGAAGGGAGTTACCACACCTATTTACGTCTGATAATTGGCCAAACATTTCATCTGGTTTCCACACCTTGGTCCAGTTGTTAGTCTCCCCCCACCAAGGTTAGGGAATATACTTACTGTTTGGGGAACTGCACCAGGCAAATGGGACAATTCTGCAATGATCCTGCAGCCTCTGTTGCTTTTTCTGCACTTTCTTGCATCACATGGCGTGTGTCCCCACCTGCCGAAACAGGTTCTTCTTCATTGTGCATCACAATATCATTACACTCAGACGTTTCTGAAGCTGGAAGTTCTGCCTGTTTGGAAGCCTCTTTAGTTTGGTTATTTTTTGCCGAAGTTACAGACGGCCACAAAGTAAGAGTCTGTTTTGGCATTAACTGAGGTTCTCTTGCATTCTTTGCAGAACCTTTTTGTAATACATTATGTCCTTTAAAAGCTTTTTTAGATCTTTTTTGAGAGGTTTGTGGGTCTTTTATGCTTTCTTCCAAGCCTTTTTGCAGTACCTTGAGGTTTTTTATAGAACTTTTCTGTAAGCCAGTTGGTGCTTTACCACTCTCTTTGGAACTCTTCTGGAAAATCATTGGCGTTTTGAGATTCATTGTGGCTCCTCTTTCCAATACTTTCTGATGCTGTGGTAAATTTTTATTACCAACCTGGTCATAATCTTTAGAACCTGGTACAATCAAGTTGATTTCCAAAGGGTTACCAACATTAGGAGGCGGAGGACTTTGATTTCCCGGCTTGGATACTGGAGGTTCTGCAACATGTTCATTATTCTGAGCAGTTTCATTCTTAAGATCAGTTGTGCACGACTGTAATGTAACAGTGGGAGGAAGAGCAGTAGGGAATGAAAACCATTCAAAGCTTTGATGTCCAACTTCAAAAACTTCTTTTACAGTTGTCTTCTCACCTTTTCCAGCAAACTACAAAAAAAAATGCTTATAAATAAGGTGACAGGTTTATCAAACACATGACATGTTTTAAATAAGGTGTGTAATGCTAACATAATGTGGAGAAATTCAGTTGAAAATTTTATATTAGGAATCTGATGGGTATGAATAGATGCCGGGGTAACCTGAACCATCCTCCGACATCTATTTGCAACTCCACTGTCCTCTAGGGCTGGTTAACATGTAAAATATCCTATAACTAAGTGTCATTGCTAGTTTGTGGCTGGTCTAGTCAGTTCTCTTTATCGGCTTCTGAGTTCATCTCTAAAGTAATCGCTGTTGTGTCATCAGTGGTTATGCTTTCTGTAAGTGGTGTTATACAATCAAGTGTGGTCAAGAAGACAAAAAGCGGATGATAAAATGACCACAAAATGTCCCTTTTTCTTACTGAAACAATATGAAAATATGTATATATATTTGACCACCACCACCACCTTTCCCTATTCTAGCCATATTCTACTTTATACCTCAAATGGCTAAAGCTAGGTACACACTTCCAATAATTATTGTTAGAAAACGAATGATTACGACCGATCAACGATTATGCATGATTATATTTGAATGATCGTATTGTGCACAATTCTGTACATGTTGTAACAATACGTCCACCAATAGTGTACACACACTAGATACAATCGTTTGAATGATGCAGGGAGTGACATGTAAAGGAGAAAGTGTATTGCAGAAACATGCAATACGTTTGTTCTTTTCCAACGATAATTATTGGAAGTGTGTACGCAGCTTTACTGTCTCACCCAGAAAAATAAATGATTAATGTAAAAAAAAAAAAAAAAAAAAAAAAAAAAAAAAAAAGAAGGCGCCTATTTAAAGAGCATATCTTTCCTTACTTTTCTATCACCTGCAAAATTCTCATGGAAGCTTTTCCGGGAGCTAATATGCACAGTACATAGGTATGGTCTTAGTTTATAGCAGGGCTTCTTAACCGGGGCTATCCATATCCCTTGGGGGTATGGGAACCAAATCCTGGGGGTATGGGACTTGATCTCTGGGCACTGGTATTTATTTTATTTAATGTATTAATTTATACCTAGGTATATTATTAAATCTGAAATCAAGGTGGAAAAATTGACTTGATGTGTCAGATGACATGCGAGTAGCTTTGTATGTAACTGTACTCCGATTCCATGCTTTGATTGCACAAAAACAACAGCAAATATCTCACTAGTTTAGTGAGAGTCTGTGTTATGTGGTCGAGAGATTGAAAAAACTTGCACATTTAGGTTTGTTTTCTTCTTTTGTGTAATACTCAACTGTAAGAAGTAAAATTATTGGTTTATAATCTGAAATAGGTGAATCAGTTATATTGTAAAATAGTTGTAGCTCTTTGTATATTTGTCATTTTGCATCTTTTAATTTTGCTTTTTGTAAATAAATATGATAAAAATATTAGTGCTTATGATTTTATTTATTGTTCTCTTCCTAGCTATCCATATCTAAAGTCCAGTAAATTCAAGCTGTTGACATACTTGGAAGTCATACTGGCAACTAATATAAGGAATGGTGATGGTTTTTTCGACAATTAGGTAAAGGGGGTATGGGACCATATCGGACAATCCATTGGGGGTCTGGAGTCATCAAAAGGTTAGGAACCCCTGGTTTATAGCAATGCTGTGACTTAGATTGACACCAGCACACTGCAGCACCAGAGACAAGTCCCCTTCCCAGTGTTTGCTGTGCTCGTGTCACACCACAGTGCATTATGAATAAAATTTACACATCAATCCTTTTCTCCCCCATATATACTCTCTCTATATCTCCTGCTCAACAAACACCCCCCATTTGGGTAAATAAAAAACATGCAGCTGTGAAAATGTTTTCTTACATAGTTACATAGTAGGGTCAGGTTGAAAATACACATAAGTCAATCAAGTTCAACCACTAGGGTTTACTTTTGAGTTGCTCTCTGGACCATAAATATACAAACAGAAATTTCACTTAATTGAAATTGTGCGGGGGAAAAAATTTCTGCCCATTTTCTGTTGGAAAGTTTTTTTAACTTCTTTATGTTTTGTAAAATACTGTTGTCAGGACAGGAAGTAAGGGGAAATCCCTTTAACTGAACCCTGGACGGAAGTAAAAACCTGACTGACAAACACTTTCACGTCATCCAAAACAAAGAAAAAAAGATTTTTTAGCATGGTCCTAAAATTCTTTTCTGACTGCCCACTGATGGAGACAGAAATGGAATGCATTCATGTTCATTTGCCACCGTTTGGAGAAATTGACAATGGTAGCCAAAAAACTTATGGGCCAGCTTATTATAATCCATCTTAATACCAGAATGCATCTGTTTGTTAGCAAGTATTACCAAGAATATGACCAGAAACACTTGTGTCCCTCAACTGACTCTAAAAAGTCTAAAACATCCATGTTCATACTTCCTTAGAGAACACAATAATCCAATACCTTCAGGATGTCCAAAGAGGTCAACTAAACTAGGGTGGGTACAGCAATATTAGGCACCAGTTCATGTTTTTGCCTGCAGGACAATTATACACATCTGCCTAGAAAAAGGATCAATGCTACAGCACTAGCAACCCGGGTCAGTCTTTAACCTGTAAGACGAGGAGATGATACAGAGCAGGGAAGGGCACAATGGCCTTGGATAAGGGGAGAGAACTCCATGATTTTTCTTTTTGGTTCAATGAGTACTGCAAACCCACAACAAGGCCATAAAACTATGATAAACCTGGACTTCAAAGGAGGATAGAAAAACAGCGCAAGGGATCCACCAAAGGACATCATTAGGTGGGAAAAACACAACAAAACCTCCAAATGATCCTATATATTCAAAGAGTACAAAGAACATGATTATCCACTGACAGGGTCCAGTCCAGGCACCCATAACAGAACCCTGAATTAACGCCAACATGCACTAAAAACCTGTAATGGAGGCTACCAACCAAATCTAGTATCTTAGGCCAAGACCAAAGCAGCAAGAGTCGAGAAGCTCTTGGAACCTTACACGGGTCAGAAGAAATACCTGAAGCAAAGACCTAAAAATCTGCTTGTGGTAAAAAAAAAAATCTTCTTTGGGGTCTGAAAAAAAGCCAAACAGGGGACACAAGGGGCTAAAACCTTAATGCAGGGGTGTCAAACTCTGGCCCCCAACGTCCTTTTTTTTGGCCCCCAAAGGAATTCTAAATATGAACTGCAGCTGGCCCGGAGTGAGATGGTGGGTAAGAAAAGAAATGGTCTTTGCTGGCTTAATCATTGCTCAATCACCTGAAAGTTGTTGTTTCACAAATTACAAAGGATATACTTCAGAAATTATGAAAGACTGTAAATCCTAAAAAGCTTTAAAGTCCTTAAAATTTAGGGGTAAAGTAAGAAGGAGGCTTTTTTAGGCACGCAAAGAATTGTTGTAAATAAAATCAATGTAATTTTTATTTGAATACAAAATCAATAAAAATGAAAACAATAATCAATATTCATACAATAAGGTTTACTTTTCCACTCTAATTTTTGGTAGAGGAAGTTAAAAAATTGCATATATTTCAAGCATAGCAGGACGGGGCCTAATCCCAATGCGTTTAGCCCAGAAGGGCTTCCTCAGGGGATTTATAGACTTCTTGTCTATATTGATTATTGATTATTGTTTTATTTTTTAATGATTTTAGTATGAGTATAATAAAGTTTGAAACACAAAATCATGTCAAAATACTAAAATTAAATAAATTAAAAAAATAAATGTAATAATAAAAATTAAACTTTGCATGATTTTGTGTTTCAAACTTTATTATACTCATACTATTAAATAAACTGTAAAATAAATTTTCATGAAAGACAATGTACCGCTTTTAGACATAGAAATCCAGTGCATTGCATTCAATACTGTTATTTTGTATTGAATTCAATACAAAATTTAAAATTCCCGCCACGCCCCTAGTGATGACTGCACCCACCAACGTCACTGGGAACTCCTGGAAAATGTCAGCGCACTCGCCGGGGGGCATATCGAGGAAGAGGGCGCAGCCAGAGGATGGCAGGACACTGGAGGATGCCGGAGGGACCAGGTAAGTGTTTATTTTTTACTTTTTTAACTACCCCGATCTCTTAAAATGACCTGAGAGGTGCAAACTACTCATACCTCTAGGAACCCCTAGCAACCGCTGGAGGAACCCTAGGTTTTCATGGAACCCTGGTTGATAAACACTGAGGCACACTGGTAGGAACAGAGGTTATACTGGACTGACCTACACGTTTTTTGCATGCCATACTTCAAAAAGTATCAGATTCCTGTGTGTCTCAAAGGACAAAATAAAAAGTTTTGGCTCAACATACACCTATTTTGTTTTATGGAGCCTAGAAATTCATTAACTTCTGGAGCAAGCTGTGCTTTGATATGCAAAAAGAAACAACTGCAGAGTTTGTCTTGATCATTAAAGAGTTACAAGAGGCTGCAGATCAGCTCAGCTCTCAAGATCACCAACAAACCTCAGCCATGTTTAGCAAAAAGATTCCTTCTACAAGTCATACAAACCAACCCCTCTCCCCCATTGAGCCTCCATCCTGCACACAAGCGAGCAGGGAAGCCCCGTTTGTATCCAAGAGTCGTCACTATGACGGATGTCTTTAACTCGGGGACTACCTGTATAATAAAATACACACAACTTTCCCTTGATAAGGTCTTGCAAAGATCCACACTTACAAAAATTCCAAAAGTAAACCAAAAATTAATTGTTTTTGTTTGTCAAGAAGACGTTATAGTTATAGTATCATCAAAACCCAGTGAGATTTGTGGAGATCAACAAATGCCCACTGGTAACCAATTCTCTTTAAAAGTAGCTCCATGTTCCATACTCACTATTGGAGGAAATCAATATTTTGAAATCTTATTAGTTGTAAAGCATTCCGATTTTTACAATGCCCAAGGTGTTGACCTACATGACGACACCAGAACAGTTCATCTGAGTGGAGCAAGGGCTAAACCTTGGTTCGGACCCAAGAACACACAAAGTTTCTAAGTGACTGTACACTGGCAATTGCTTTACGAACATTCTAGTACAACAGATGGTACCTTTCAATGTAGCAAAAGCATTCTGAATTCCACCCAAAAAGAACCGAGCCAATGCTTTTTAAATAAAATCACTGTTGCTATGGTAACCGTGAAAAGCTTAAGAGACATTGCCCTAAACATCATCATAAAATCTAATGAAGAAAAGGGCGCATTTCATTACATAGGGCAAATCTGTGTAGTGCGTGTTTATGCCAATACAGCTGGTGAGCGTTTAGTACCATATAAACTGGGCTTTAACTACAGCATTTTGGTAAAGTCTTTTTATTTGCCATTTTCTGTAGCCAGAACAGAACAAAAAAATTCCAACAGGACTCAGACAGTTTTAGCAATGAAGACTTTTTAAACAGAACTTGACAATCTGTTCAAGAAATAGGCACTATTTTGCAGAAATCATCATCTGCGATGTAAAATACTTAGAGCAAATGCACCTAATACATAAATCCTACAATCTAATGCGATGTCTAATAATCCCTATACTGCCAAGGACATGTAATTATGTGTGTTCCGATTCCTCTGCATGGCAACATTTAAATAGGTGACAACGCACAATCTGCATGTAGTCATCTACTATTACTAGCTGTAACAAACTTCTGGCAAACCGATCTGTGCACACTTTAAATACATGCAGCGATCAGTTAAAACATTGAAACCATCTGCCTAACATTGTGTAGATCCCCTTGTGCTGCAAAACTGAAATAAACAATCGTGGCATGGATTACATAAGACTTCTGTAGGAGCTAGGTGGTATCTGGCACCAAGACCACAGCAGAAGATCTTTTAGGTCATTCTACCTCTGCCTTCTTGCTGTGGCATAGGACCAGATGAGCTTTCCTTCTCCCACACATGCATCGATACCCATTGAGTGCTGAACCGGTTACAGATTCACCAGTTGAGCACTTTTGCTCGGTGTAAACCAATACATACCAGAATCAATCCAAAAGACCTGCCATTTTGGATACGCTTTGACCCCCAAAAGTCAAACGATCGCAATTCAGCCACTGTCAAAGATGCTCAGACACTTCCCAATTGTTCCTGCTTTCAACAACTCTAACTTCTAGATTGTAAGCTCTTCGGGGCAGGGTCCTCTCCTCGTCCTGTGTCACTGTCTGTATCTGTCTGTCATTTGCTACCCCTATTTAATGTACAGCACTGCGTAATATGTTGGCGCCATCTAAATCCAGTTTATTAATAATAAAATTAACTTCAAGAACTGGAAGACTATTCATTTGCTTGCTAATACATCCCACCCCTTGAAAGGTGTAATAGTAACAGGATAATCCCCTCACAAGTTTTGTCTGATGGGTTTATATGATAAAGGGAACTAAAGATCCATTTTTAACATGGACGATTCAGACAGATGGTTACTGAAGTGACAGGCAAAATCTCTTCTGCAATAACTGTTCTTACCTGCCTGATTGCCAAGTAAGCTGCGCCCATCAATCCCAGCTTACCTGGTGTGTTCCAGGAATGAAAGAACTCCCGTGTGCTTGCACTGGCGTTGTATCATCCCTGCACAGTCAATCAAGATAGATAAAGATCGTCTTCAGGAAGAGAAGAAGGTAGATGGTGGTGCCCTCCAGCGGAAAGGGGATAGGCAAATTATTGGGCGTTTTTTTTCCCTTTACTGTATTACTTGCTAAAGAATGTGTAATTTTGTTAAGTCATTAAAGGGGAACTACATAGAAAAATAAATGCATCCATCACTTTCTGGCATTCTGCTCTTCAGCATGCTGGCTTACAATGCAGGACTGCTGATCACTACGCTATAAAATGAGAATAACAATCCTACTAGATTGTAAGCTCTTCGGGGCAGGGTCCTCTCCTTCTGTATCTGTCTGTCATATGCAACCCCTATTTAATGTACAGTGCTGCGTAATATGTTGGAGCTATAGGAAGCTAGTTGGAGCTAGTATGAAGACAGTTCCAAGTATTTGTGAGTGAAGTAAATGTTAAGTCTGACACCAGCCCAAATATTTTTGTATTAGTGAACAAGTGAACATAATTAGGACTTGTGAGGGATGAAATGTGGTCTGGCTACCCAGAAAAAAAGGACCCAGCTCACTAAGAACACGGAAGTATCAACAGAGAATAAATCTTCCAATGTGAATTTGGTATTTTTGAAACTGTCCCAACAAAAAATTCAGACATTAAATACATTACACTCGGAACAGAAAGAACCTAATTATTACTAGATTTTAGGAAATGATTTGTAAACATATTACACCATCGCTAATTATGTCTTATTTACAGAGACAGCCCAAACTTACAACATTATCTCCAATTTCTTTTATATGACCCAATATACAAAGTAAAGCTTTTAATTTTATACATGTTAGAACCAATTCTTTTATTTTTGTGGGCCGACTCAACATCATAGCTTAACCAGGAATGATTTGTAAATGTTGGCAGCTACATTCGTCTCTTTAGTAATACATCAAATCATAAAAGAATACTTTTTTTTTAACTAGGAATAAGAAAGGTATTACAAGTAAACTGACATAGCAAAACAGAGAAGCTTCTTCTGAAAAATTCTAACCAACATGGACAATTTAAAATTTTATCAAAGTTATATTTACATTTAAATCTGTAGTCAATGCATTTTCCATAACTGGCAAAAAAGTAAATTATGCTTTCTTAAAACCATGGATGTTTGTAAACTGTGATTTTTTAGTTAGTAAAAACTAAAATTTTTCTATTTCTTTCAGTCCACCGAGGGCCTCAGTACAAAGAACGCAACTGTGAACACAGAAGGGAGAGATCAGTGTCCTTAGATCTCAAGAAAAGGATTTTATGGTTGAAGCGTACCTAAACTCAGAATTTTCACTTTATAGAAAAGGGTAGACAACCCTTTTATTAAAAGTAAAAATTCTGGTTTTTTTAACCAAGGTGATCAAGAATGAATGGGAGCCCAGAGCCTCCCGGGATACCTACGTCACGCATCCTGGGAAGCTCTTGGATGCTCCTTCTGCGCATGTCCGAGCATCTCGGGCATGAGCAGAAGGAGCCCTTTCATCAAAAGGGAAAAAACTGCGGATCTCACGCATGCACAGAGAGATCAACATATTTTCTTTCCAATCTACATCACCCGATCTTGCGCCTGCGTCGGGTGACATAGGACGAAGAACCAAGAAGAAAAGAGAACAAGATGGCAGCGACTGGCAAGATGGATACCAGGACGAAATGGGACCCGACGCAAAAACCTCCCGACGAATTGACTGCTCTGTGGGATTGAAGGCAAGTGTGTTTTGGGTAGTTTTGGGCTAACTTCCTCTTCAAGTTCTTCCTTAAAAAAAATTCTACATCTGGTAAGTAGACACATGCTAAGGCTTAGAGGTCACTATTGTACGCACTCCATTTAGTATTACAATCAATGTATTCACAAGCCCGAATAAAAAAAAAAAAAAAAAAAAAACTGTGGACCCTTTTATCAAATGGTTTGATGCTCCGCTTTACATGTTTTTATATATTGTTAAAAAAACACTACCTTACCTCCCTGGGCTTTGATGATACTATACACTTCTCCTTGACATTGAAGCATATATATGTGAAGTATCAGCGGCTCATTTTTATGATGGCAGGAAGAAAAAGGTGGATGGGAAGACCCAGGGCTGAAGACACCACCCACAGTAGGAAAACCATTTCTGGAGACAGGTACTCAGTACCAGAAGAGGTAAAAAGACAATACCTTGGATTATTTAGTTATTCATTATTTATGTTAGCAGATATCTGTATTTTTGACTATGCTCTGTTGGCCCCCGGATGATTCACCATCTTCTTTTCTTCCTTGTTGCGATCTTCAGTCAACTTGTTTGGCTGAGCCAGGATGACATGTCCAAGTTCATTTAGTCTTGACAACCACAGGGGAAGCCGAAATGTATCAGGTACCCTGAAACTAATTCTAAACAGCACATGCACAGTTCAGCAATTTGGACAGCTTTATTAAGTAGCTGACCACTTCATGAAGAATGAATTGGTTCCTAGAAAGGACCATTTCACCTAAGGATGGAAGAGACTGGCTTTCATATACCTCTGGTATCTGTGTGAGAGTCAAGAAAAGATTTCCCTCATTCCAAGGACACATAACCAAACTGGAGAATGTGTAAGGAGGGCCACAGAGCCTGCAGTTTTTGTTAGTGTCCTTCCTTCTGTAGGTGGCCCTGTAACCCATCGATCTTGCATCCCTTAATAGACCATTTGAAAAGACGAATGAAGCATGCTTATGAAAATTGCAAGTTCCCCATCTGTCAGTGCAGATTTGGTATAAATACTTTACCACTGGAAACAAATATAGCAATAGGGCATTCCAAACTATGTCATTCATTTTCTATATTCAAATAAACTCCTAATATAACCAGGCAAGTGGCATTTTCAGGAAGCAAACCTTATGAAACCATTTTTGCATTGTTTGCCATTTACATATTTATCACTCAAAGAAAAAAAAACACACACACTCAATGGTAATTGACAGTAATTCACCTGACGAGTGAATTGTGGCAGACCTGGCAAAGATCCCCAGCCAAGGCTCCTAATGTCTGCAGACACGCTGGTCAGAACCTGCTTCCATTGCTGCTCAGCAGTAGTTAAATCAATTTTGTCAAACCAGGACCCAGTGGAGCTCTGTCTTCTGGAAAAGAGAAAATGCAACAAGCCATGAGCAGGAGTAGGAATGGTTTGTTCAGTGTGCCACTTCTGTCAAATCACATCAGCTAAAATTGCCATTACAAGAAATACTTGCAGTGTGAAAAGGAAAAAAAGACGTTTTTTACACTAAAACATGGTGTAAGCACTGCATTTGGTAGGGTATATTAAGACAACTAATTAAATGCTTACAACCATATTTTATTGAGATGGAATACACACAATAGTTTACTATCAAGCTCGGAGCCCCAATTACCAGCATTAATCATGGTGTCGGGTGAAAGCCTTTGCACATAGTTCTTTTAGCAATAGTAGAGTTAAAAATAGACAATACATAGATGGACCTTGCACTTGTTTTATTGCACTCACCTTTTGTAGCTAAAGTTCTACAAATATACCTAATATACCTACATACGCCAACGTTGTTTTTATTTCAATCTCCATTCTGTTACCCTGTTATGTAACATAGCGCCCTATTCTTTTTTTATGACTCTCTGAAGTCAGTGATGGCCCCCCTCCCGCTCCATATATGTGCAGATTAAAAAATGGCCAGTGTCATTCAAACCACTTCCCATGAGCCTTGATTTTCATGAACAGACCCCCAAGGGCTGCATTTCATCACTTCTGTCAGGGCTCACAATACAAAATTGCCAAGAAATGCAGCAACAATCTCTGCATGTCATGTTACTAGCCAAATTAAGGTTAGTGTTTGTTTGTTTTTTTAATTTTCTACTTTAAAAGTGGAAAATGTCACAGGCTACAGTGGAGATCTGTAGTTTGTTTCAAACTCCTTTTACCAATTAAATCACGTTCATTTTCATTTATTATGATTATTAAACAGGATTTATATAGCACCAACATATTATGCAGCACTATGCATTAAATAGGGGCTGCAAATGACAGACGAATACAGACAGTGACACAGGAGAAGGAGAGGACCCTGCCCCGAAGAGCTTACAATGTACATGAACAGAGTTTCTGATGGCCACTTTAGAGGCTTTATGAAACTTCTATTCTCACTTCCATTCACTTTTAGAAACCTGTTTTCCAGGTAACAACCTGTTCCCACTTTAATACATCTAGCATAATTAAAATGATATAAAGGTTCTCCCTGTTCAATAGATACCCATGATTCTCTTTCTGCAATACTTTATTACAAGGCTAAGCTGATGTGATGATAAAGCCGTTGATACATCTGTGCATTATTATTATTATTATTATTAACCACCTGAGCGATAACCCCGACCTTGGTTCGGGTTTAAAATAATTACAATTATTGATAACCCCGAACTTTTCTCACTGTATGAAAATACAGTGAGAAAAGTTCGGGTTTATCGATCACTTACCCGGTCCCGCTGCGATCATCTAGCGTTGTGTTCCAGCGTCGTCCTCCAGCGTCGATCTCCAGCGTCGTCCCCCAGCATCGGGTGCCCTCTCCGGGAAGAAGAAGCCGGCCGGCTTCTTCTCCCTCCGTAGTGTGTACGTTGGTGCGTACGATGACGTCGGCGCGTGTGCGGGAAATTCAAACTGAAACTCATTCAAACACATTTTGTATTGGATTGAATACAAACTCCTGTATCCAATCCAATACATAAATAATTCAAATAAAATACAAAGTATGTAATTGGTAAATTCAAACTCTCATTTTGTATTGGATTGGATACAGGAGTTTGTATTCAATCCAATACAAAATGAAAGTTTGAATTTTGTTCTCATTTTGTATTGGATTGAATACAAAGTCCTGTATCCAATCCAATCCAAAATAATAGAAAATATATTTATGTGGTTTTGTCTATAGGTATGTGACGGACACTAGGGAGGTGTTTTAGAAAAATATATTATTATACAGTATACCGAATTATCGCATTTTCAGTATTTTTCATTTATTTATGTATTCTTGTTTAAGCTGATTTTTTGTGTCTTTTATTTAATTTTATTAAAAGTATTTTTTTTTTTTTTTTTACATGATTGTGTTTTAAACATTTTTTATATTCATTATATCTACTAGAACCCTGTTCGGACAAATTTCTGTAAGTTACAGGTCTACAATTTAAAAAAAAAAATTTCATGAAAAACAGTGTAACGCTTTTGGAACAGAAATCTAGACATCAGTGTAACGCCCAGGTGGTTAATAATATTATTATTATTAATTATGAAACAGGATTTATATAGCGCCAACATATTATGCAGCACTGTACATTAAATAGGAGTTACAAACGACAGACAGATACAGACAGTACAGACAGTGACACAGGAGGAGAGGACCCTGCCCCGAGGAGCTTACAATCTAGGAGTTGGGGGAATAAACAAACAATAGTATAGGAGGTGAAAGGGCGCATGAAAGGAAGTAATATGAATGTATGTTAAAGCGTGATGCAGGTACAGTCTATTGGCACTTTCTGTAGTGTGTTTGGGCACCAATTTAAAAATATTACACTGTAGTTATAACATCTGCTCAAAGCATCACAAGTTATCACTTGTGGTAATTTTTTTATCTTTTCATGCTAAAAATGTCCTAAGAAGTTGTAAAAGTACTCATGGTAATCATCTACATTTTATAATACAAATGGGTTATGGATCTTGGTTCATTAATGAAGATCTGCTTTTATTTTCAACAATTTTTAACATATCTGCCTGTGAGGCTTTATTAGGGAAGCAGTACAATTAAAGATTTGAATTTGGGAGATAATTACTTAATTAGTAGCACCAAATCCCTACTTCAATATAACAAATCTAAAGTAACATTTGGAATGGGATTTGTTAGGTGTCTATATGAAAGAAAACACTATTGTTTTTGTATAAAATACAATATCTCTACATTTTTATTTTGTTAGGTACTCCTTAATTGAAGTACATAAATATCATTTGTCAGTTACATCATAACAATTTCCATTCTACTATCCTTGATGCGTTTTACCACAAGAGCTTCATTACATTTGCACTACCCTGAGCTCCTATAATGTACAGGTATTATCTTATATAGAAGACTAAGAACAATATAAGAAAATACCAAAGCTAAAAAACAAACACCAAGCGTCTTTGGGATTACTAGGAAATGCTGCTTGTGTTTTGTTTTAGCTTCATTTTACAAAGGCTCACTCATTTGACAGCTGTCTCCTCGTATCATCTGACCTCTTTCACACGCGGCTGAACCCGGTCATCTACATCCAGCGTGGTTCCCTTTGCTGAAAATGACACGGGCGTACATCAAGGGAGGTTACAGTGCAGACAGGCTTTCATTCACCTTCAGTGTCTCAAGTACACTGCCATACTGACAAATTACCATGGTTTTAAAACTCATCAAGAAAAGTGTAAAGGAAAACACAAAAATGAGATAAATTTAGGGCTTTGGTAATTAGTTTTGAATAAAATGGGAAACAAAAACAGACAGGTCCAAGGCTGTGAACCATCAGGCACAGTTTTGAATATTTTTCTCTTAGCTAGGATATGATACGTAAAATAAAACTGCTTAGGGTATTTTTACACTAGTGTTCTCCCCAGCCTCTTTTAGCCGGGTGCACCACCCGGCTGTTTTTGAGTGCATACAGTTGGTTCACAATACAGGGACTGCCACCCGCCAAAGCTTCTTCCCACCCAGCTTAAATACATTTCTGGGTTGAGCACTGCACTAGTTTATTGTCTCTAGTTTATTAGATGAATTAAAACCAAAAGACACAAAAAATGAGTGAGGAAATGCATTCATAAGTCTTGCTTCCACCATTTAGTATTTTGAGCTTTAACAAAGTATGTAACAAAGAAGTCACTTTATAAACTAAAGGCCAAGACGTATTGTTAGTCAGCAGACTTGGAATTGGTCCTGTCATTGCTGTCCAGATCTGCCATACAAAGTTTCTTTAGTTCAGCGCCATGTGATGCTCTAATGTTGCAGGAAAAATAAAAAAGCAACCCTTCTAGGAAATGTTAACTGGTTGACTTTAGGAAACAATAATAAAACAGTATTCTGTTTTATTATGGTTCCCAAACACCGAGAAAATATCTGGAACTTTTGTGTATAGGGAACAGATTATATTTCACTTGGCACCACACAATGCAGCATTTGGTGCCCGAGTGGCCCATCGCCAGGCCCCAGGAGTTGTCACATGTGAGTAGAAACATTATGTAGAGCCTTTGCTCAGCAAGTAGAAACTTATACAGGGATTCTAGGCAGTCCGGAAGCAAAGAATGGGAAAGAAAATGGAAGTAAGTACCATAAGTAACGTAAGTAAATGTATCTTTTCTTCAGTGCTTTATGATGGCTTTTGGTGAAATACTTTACTAAATAAAGAATTTCCATAAGTGCATATATAATTTTACTTTTTTTGAAGTCTTTAATAGTAGCCGTATGCAGTATTTGATATTATCACTTCTTGTGAATTGCATTGATTTCCTTGGAAGCAGGAATGGGGTATTTTTATAAACCCATCATTTGCCTAAGGCTGGGAAAAGACCAGGTTCATTTTCTGGCAATATTTTATTTCTTTGAAATAATAACCAAACAATAAAAGCAACAGATAGATAGGGGGGAAAAGAGAACACCAAATGTAACAAGATTTAGACATAGACCAAAGTGCAGGTTTGAGGTGAATACCTAATATTTTGACAATAAATCAGAATCTTTAAGGTGCTCAAAAACCAAAGTAAGATCTACAACTTTTGACCTACATACTATATGTAAAAGAGAGAAAAAGATGCGCCCAAAATGGCACACGGAAAACAATTTTGCCAATATTAGTTTTGGTTTTCCTACAGCTAATCTTTTGCTCATTACTAAAATACGATGCCGAAATATGAGGTTCTGGTACAGATTTCTTTTCCAGCAAAGTCCCTGCAAAACAGTAATCCAAACAGCAGTACCAAATCTCACTGAAAATCTCAAGCGACTAGCAGTCAGAAAAAGCAGCGATCTAAATTCACATGCAGAAACAGAATTGTACGATTTAAGGAACAGAACATGCAGTGATATTTTTCCAGGAGGAAATTATATCGGCCTGAAGTTTTCTGAACACAGTTACCCTTTAATAAATTTGTAGCAATATACTAACTTCCTGCTGATAAGAGACTCTTTGTCAACATGTAAGAATTAATCAGCTATAATTGAAGCCATGTTCAAAGAGAAATTAATCTTTATTAAGCAATTACAATTCTTCACTTTAGCTGAGCCCTTACGTACCGGAATGAGAAATTAAACATGTATCATCAGGCTGCAGACCACAGAGGATTATGCCACACTTTATATTGTATTTCTTTTTGTCCATTTTTAAATGGAAGTACACTATGTGGGGATTCTCTTTTTATTCATGGTGGTTCTGTAGCTAGCAAAGTGATCTTGCAGCACTTGTATCCCAAGTTTGAATCTCAGCCAGAGCACTACCTGCGGGAAGTTTATATGCTTTTCCTGTGTTTGCATGGGTTTCCTCTGGGTTCTTCATTTTGCTGCAACATTCCAAAAACTTACTGGTAGGTTAATTGGATCCCCCCTTAAATTGGCTTTAACTGTGTTAGGGACATAAGATTGTGAGCCTATTTCAAGCAAAGTAAGAGACCTGACCTCTAAAATAATAATACTCTGAGCTACTATACTGTTACTAAGGACACTGAAATGCTCAGTAAAATACTACATCATCACTACTACATCTAAACCATGCTAACTCCACTCCATGTTTGTATGTTTAAAAAAGTCAACTCTTCTGGGTAGTGCACCGATATGAGGTTTTCACTACATTACCGTCTCTCCCATGATAGATTTACTGGAATTATTAGCTGTATTTTCTGGTACATGTTAACATTCCAAAATCCGGCAACCACCGGACCTGAGCAGTGCCAGATTTTCGAAAATTCAGGATTTTTTCCGATTATATATGCTGTATATATTTACCAGAAAATTACTACCTGTACAGTCCTTTGAATGGATGCTGAATCCATAATGGGGCTACATATGAGAAGGAATGATCAGGAAAGCACATGCAAAGTAACACCCAACAGCTGATTCTGGAGTACAGCGCTATCAAAACATAAACAGCACTTCCAGAAAACGGTGTAAATTTAAAAATGCGCTCCAAAATCCAAGCTGAAATCTGAAGGAACCGGATTATCGATGGCCAGATTTTTGAATGGCAACCTGTACAATGAAAACCCTGCTTAATGCAAACTTCTTATAAAAAAGGGTTTAATATAAACTATTAAAAACAATTTATTGCTTCCTGGTTTACATTAGAGGTTCAGTAAAGGCTTCTAAACTTAAGAGCTTCTTTGACGCTTGCGTTCTCTGGCTTTACCATCATTGTCATATTTAGGTGGCCAGTCATGTGAGAGTTGCATCTAAACCAAGAAGTCACCCCTGACCTCCTTATGCTTCACTTGCTGCCCCTCTCCACTGACACTTGTCAAGGGAATCCCTACATCCGGCCTCTTTTCATTCTGTCACAACACGGTAACAGGTGCAACAACCTGAAAATGACCTTATGAAAGGATACAGCACAGATTTCAACTCCTTATAATTGAATAACCCAGTCTTAGGTCTCTGAGGGACCATCACAAGTCATCAGTGCCGAGACTCTCCTCATGCAGGAATGCATTAAGACACAATAGACCACATTTTAAGAGTGCTCAACAGTGCTTACATCAAGCCACAAGTATTCTGTTTGCTGAAACCAAATTCTCACAGGGAATCCAAACCAATACTCAGAGTATGTTGGAATTGGAATATGGAACAAAAATAAATGGCAGGAAGCATAGCGTGACACAACCAAGCAATCACTAAAATAAAAATATTTAACCAATTCAATTTTGTGGAAAACCAATAAAATATTTTAGATCATTGTATCTCCACCAGGGTTCTTTGGAATCCTAGAGGTTGATGGGGTTTCTATGAACAATGAGCAATTTGTACCTCTCAGGTCAGTTTTAAATCAGTGGTCGCCAACCTTTATGGACCCACGGACCACTAAGTTCACAGGCTCTGGACCATGTATGCTCGGGGAGAAGAAACTTCACCCATAGTGACGTCATGATGCCAGAACCCATCCACTCTCCCATCGCTGGTCTGAGCCTGGGAAGGAAAGGGTCTGCAGCTCTGGCCAGTGTGTCCTCCCAGTAGGGTCCCACTCAAGTGCGCACCAGCCAGAGCCGTGGAGCATCAACATTTTCTCACGGACCACTGGTTGTCAACCGTTGGTTTAAATGACACCAATCATATTTTTGACTATCTGTAAGAGTGACATTCTTCCCAATGGCCAGCAATATAGGATACATTCATCCCACTAACCACCACACTAATGTACTGTGAGCTGTGGATATAGAAATTATAGCAGGGGTTCCCTGCTATTTCAAGGATTCCTCAATGTTAAAAAGATCAGGAAAGGCTGTTTTAGATGATTATGGCACTTCTGAGGCCCTGTCGAGGATGGCCTGAAATGGAGAATAAAAACATTTTGCTTTCATAATGTCTGACCCACACCACTCCAGTTGTGGTATAGGTTAACATGATGTAGGGCAAAGAATTGGCAATGACATAAACTTGGATGACAAGTTTTAGATAATTGTTGGCACTCACCTTACTTATAAATATATATAAATTATAAATATGGACTTAGTGGGCCAGATTTGTGGCCCGATGCTGGAGAGGATACACTTTCATCATTGAAGCTGAGTGATCCAGTAAACCTGGAATGGATCTGGTCCAGGATTGAAAACATTTTCTAACAACTAGCAAATGACTTTTAAGAAATCCATTCTACGCTGGATCAACCAGCTTCACAGCTGAATGTATATTCTCTCCAGCCATGGAGAGCTTTAATAAATCAAGCCCAATGTGTTACACAAAGCAACATTTTTGTTGTGGATTTTAACATCCACAGCAGCTTTAAACTATAGAAATCTACCAGACACATTTTACTTTACTGTCTTTACAAAATTCTCAAAAATTACAATGGAAATCAAAGCTGCTGCAGTGCCAGTTTATTTTATTGCTAATTTAGATTATATAGTCGCTTAAAACTAGGAAATTTGTTGAAAAGTTGATAGATTGGTGCAGCTGATTGAAAAATTAGCCCATGGTCATCATAAGTTGCAACACTGTGCTAAGTTACTAGAGTAAACATTAGAAAAAAGAACTAACATGTCCACTACCGGCACCGATTGCAGCTTGATCTCCATACTCTGTGGACCTGGACCGGCATTCACACACTTCTTCCTCTTCAACTTCAACTTAGCTGTTTTCTCTTCACTCATTGTGCACAAGCTGCAAAGAAGAAAAAGGAGACATAAGGTATGACATCTCACTTGAAAAGAACTTGGTGCAGGTTAGAAAACTTCTCTTTTGATGTGTTAGGCTAAGTTTACATGGACTGTTCCCCCCCAGTGTTTAACCCCCCTGGCGATAATCCCGAATGTGGCATGGGGTGAAATCTCATTACAAAAAGTGGTGAATTAAGGACTTACCTGGTCCTCACGAGCCCATGGCGTCCTCCAGCATTGCCGGCCAGGCATCTGTGTCCACTTGGTGATGCCCAGCTGGCATCTGCGTCCCCTGGCTTTGCATCACGACGTGTGAACGTTGGAGACACGAGGCTAGGGGATGCATACGCCGGGCGGGCATGAGACATGTGTCTGCGTGGCGTGTGTGCTTTGGGGGGTGGGACCGGTGGGAAAAAAAACTTAGAAGTATTTTTAAATGTCAAATGTACCGATTTGACATTTAAAAATACAAAATAATCATACCGCCAGGGAGGTTAAACATCAATATTCAATTATTTTTGGGCATTTAGGAAAACATAGTTTGCAGTGTTAAAATATTTCACGTTAATAAACACCAATAAATATCTCATTAACACAATACATTTACTGAAACTTACCTGGTGAAGAATCTACCAGGTCAATGTGTTTCAATGCCTGTAATTACTCTCCACTAGGCATTGTTTCAGTGAATGTTTCATTCACTGCTTCATAAATCGAACCCTACTTTTTAAGCCATTAACCCCCCTAGCGGTTATCCCGAGTATGACTCAGCATGGATTTTCCATGCAAAAAGCGGTAATCCCGAGTCACAGTGGGGGTCACTAAAAAACAATAAAAACCCAACTTACCTCGTTCCCTTGGCGTCCCCCGGCATTACTCTCGTCCCTGTAGGTCCTCGGGGCACGTCTTCATCCTCTGATCTTCAGCCGGCGACTGCAGAGACTCTGGGGTTTACCGGTGACGCCGGTGTATGCGGGAGGCGCAGCTGAAAATTCAAATAATTTTGTATTGGATTCAATACAAAATAACTATATTGAGTCCAATACAAAGAAATCTTATATATATATATATATATATATATATATATATATATATATTTATTAGATCTTTGGACTTATACCTAACAAGATTTTTATGAAACACAAACACATACAAGGAAAATGAATAATTCATTCCCATGAAAAAAATCCTAATTGTTATTGGCATATTATACTATATTATATATAGGGCTGTATAAAATAATTTAAACACTCCTTAATACTAAAATACATACATACAAAAGCAATTAGATGAAATAAAAATGTAACCTCCTTTTACCTTGCTGAGAAAAGTCAAGTGCCTACTAGGATGGTGCTGAGAAGGGAGGAGGAGGAGATGTTATGTAATTCACAGAGAGTTTTAGCGCCGGTTTATCACTGAATAGTAACAACTGGTGTACTGACGGCCGTGGGCAGTGCTGGCTTTGTCTCGAGAGAGGTAAATAAGGGTAGCACGCGGTGTTGTGACTCATTTTGACCCATACAAGTTCTAGCACAAAGGTTGTAAACCAAGCAAAATTTTTCGTGTCCAAACAGGACTTATACTAAGTTGGACTTATTCCAAAGCGGACTTATACCGAGCTACCACTGTATTTATATATATTACATGTACAGTTATATTACAGGTTTCGCTATGTTTTTAACAGATTTTTGTGTTTTTTTTATTTGAAGTTTATTATTAAATGTATTAACTATTGGACATATTTCGCTGAGTTATGCCTAAGAGTTATGGGCCTACAATGTAAAATAAATTTCCATGCAAAAAAATGTAACGCTTTTTGCATGAAAATACAGCCAGAATTAGAAAGCTAGGAGGGTTAAAATAAGTGTTTTATTTGAAGAAATGTGGCACAGAAAAGATAGATGCCCGAGATGCAGATGGAGCATCCAAGAGCCTCCCGGGATGCGTGATGTAGGTACTTCGGAAGGCTCTGCACGCTTATTCATTTTCGATCGCTTAGGCCAGACATGTCCAAAGTCCAACCTGGGGGCCAATTGTGGCCCGTGTTCAGATTTCCACCGGTCATAAAACCAATAATATGCAGCCCGCCAGCACTGTTGACCACAGTATAAAATACACGGGTACAAAAAAGCTATTTTATGTTTCATTAGAGTTGATCAACTCTATCTATTGCAATTATCGTCAGGACGGGAGTCCCCATGTGTGCACAGGGAATCCCCTACGTCATTATAGTGGGCATGTGCTGTGCGGGACCCGCATGGACCACGCCCACTCCGATTCCAATTTTGTGCTCTGCATGGAACCCGCACTGACTCCGTGCACAGGGAATCCCTCATGTCACCCTGGTGGGCGTGTGCTGTGCGAGACCCGTGCACTCACATTTTCACCTCACCAAATCTGGCCCTTTGCAAAAAGTTTGGACATCCCTGGCCCAGGTGATTGAGAATTAGGGGGGGCGGTGTTGCACTTAAAAAAAAAAAAAACAGAATTTTTATTTAACATAAAGGGGTTGTGATCCCTTTTATGTAAAGTGAGATTTCTGAGTTACGCTTTATTGTTTTCCCTGTTTTGCACCATTGTTACACTTCAGGAGCCGAGTAAGGGGTCTCTTGCACCCGGGTATATACCCGCGTGGTTTTCTAATCCTGGGTGGGCAGCATGTTTCTCAGCCTAGAAAGTTAGAAATCATACAGAACACCACCTGACATCCCCTGCCTGCTGGGACCTGTAGTTCCTCCATTGTTAAACGCCCTGCCCCTTGCTAGTGATGTTTTGCAACCTGCTCATCCATCACCAGGCCCGATAGAGCTTCTTCACTGCCAGCACTAGGCAAGCTGCAGGCCTTTCTACAATGGAGGGACTACAGGTCCCAGCATTGAATGACGCTCACAATACGTTATACAGCTGATTAGACACCAATATAAGGAGACATAATCACCGAATTCATTACCCAGGCCCGGCCGCTCCGAGCACCACAACCTGAGGAGCGCGGGAACAATTCCGTCACGTCACCGCACGCGCCTGTGTTTGTAAGAGGAAACAGAGGCGGGCGCGTATGTGAAGGAAGATACAGCGAAAAGAGGCGGTCGGGCGTGTTTAAAAAGAGACATGCAGAGAAAATGGACTGCATAGGGATAAATAGGAAGGGAGGGTGTGGGGGCTGTATAGGGATAGCAGGGGGTATATGGGGCTGTATATGGTTAGCAGGGGGTATATGGGGCTGTATATGGTTAGCAGGGGGTATATGGGGCTGTATATGGTTAGAGGGGGTATATGGGGCTGTATATGGTTAGCAGGGGGTATATGGGGCTGTATATGGTTAGCAGGGGGTATATGGGGCTTGATAGGGATATAAGAGGGTATATTGGGCTGTAAAGGGATAGCAGAGGGTATATGGGGCTGTATATGGTTAGCAGGTGGCAAATTTGCCTGTATAGGGATAGCAGGGGGTATTTGGGGCTGTATAAGGTTTGGCTAATACATTACAGGTGAATATTCCAAGTGTGGATGAATTTATGCAAGAGTCCAGCTTTAATTTTGCTTCATACATTTTAAATGAAACCACCTGTAACTGCTCATGCATTCATTTTACTGCAGGTGTTTTCATTTTTGACACCTTGTCCATACAGTAGGTAGTATATCACCTGCAATTTCTTATAGAAAATGAATAGGGGCAGAAGTGAACAGTGTGGTATCCCTAGCTGCCAAATGTTGAAATGCTGGTTCATTAGAGCTGAATTAAACATGGCCCAATCACCTGTCTTGCACCCAATGACGTAATTCCTGTGAGACTTCATACATCCCTGGCACGTGCAAGGGAAGCCGGGAATACCGAGTTTCCTTGGCAACTAAAGCTGACACTGCGCATGTGCAGCTGAAGTGACGCAAACAAATCCTATCTTGTAAAAAAACAGGTTAGGGTCCATTTCTTGCTCCTTTACAGTACTATTGGTAAAACACTACTGCCAGCTTCACTTCCAGCGGTGTTGGGTAGTGTGTTTCCTGATGCAGGATGCGATTCCTTCCACCAGCTGCTAAAGTAGTGGTCGCCAACCTTTTTGGACCCATGGACCACTAAAATTAACCCATCCTGAATCGCACATGGGTGGGAAGCTGGGTGTCACTCAAAGGGGAATTTCCCAAATAGTGACATCATGATGCCAGAACCTGCCCTCTCAGACCTGCGATGGGAGCCTCCGTACTGGGGGCATGGTCCGCAACTTATGTATCTCACATGTTAAACCTGATCTTTTTTATATTCCTTGACATTTGTATAGGCTCATCGCCTGTAAATATGTTTATTTTTATTGCACACCGTCAGCTTCTTAGATGTGCATTAGAAGCTGAAGCAAGTCATATAAAGCCGGTGTTATTGTCTGCAAGACTTCCAGCATCAACTATTTCTTTCCAACCTGCCTTACTGTCTCAGGGAAGTTCCTTTTATTCATTGGTATCAGTCATTTTAATCAGAGAGTCTCAGTATTACATGTGAGTAGTATCTAGGTTTGTCTGTATGAAGCTATGTACAACACCCTGCCAGCCCATCTAACAGCAATAATCTGCCTTCATTGCATTGAATAGTATGGCAATCTAAACGGGTTTTACAAAAAAAATGTAATTATGGTATTGATAAAAGGGAAATGCAGCACCTCCCCCTTAATATCCGATTGCCTAGGCGATCAAGAATGAATGGAAGCGCAGAGCCTCCCGGGATACCTACGTCCTGCATCCTGAGAGGATCTTGGCTGCTCCTTCTCGGGGATCTCAGGCATGGGCAGTGAGATCCACAAGTTTTTTCCAATTTAAGTCACTTGTGGAAGAACGCGGAAAAAGATAGAAGTTGGCGACGCCTGACACTTCCTCTGCGCCAGTCCAAAAACTAGATATCGGGTTGACGTGGGACCTGATGGAAGAAACCTCCCGACAGATAGCGGGAAAACCCCTCCAATATCGGTTGGTGTCCTATTCAGATATGATCAGTTTTCTGTAAAGTAGTCCCAGGTTCATAAAGAACTCGCTTTCTGATGTCTGCTCTTTTTCCTATACATGTAGACCTCAGGTTAAGGACATCAGATATTCAGACGACTCCCAGATACGGCTTCCCTGCTCCCTTGTGTGCTTGGAGGGGTCAGTTTGCATGACTTGCAGACAAAATCTTTTGCTAAACACAGCTGAAACTGTAAGCTGCAACTCTGCAATGACCAAGACAAACTGCATTTGTTTCTTTTTGCATATAAAAGCACAGCTTGCTCCAGAATTTATTAAATGTCTATGCTCCATAAAAAATTTTTCTTGCTATGTTTGTGATTAAATCTCAGTAAGAATTTTATACAGTACCTGACACCACTCTGCCTAATATTATGTTGAGACAAACATCTGTCCTAATTGCATTTAATAAAATAATGTACCTGTTCCGACTTACACACAAATTCAACTTAAGGACAAACCTACAGTTGCTATCTCGTATGTAACCCGGGGACTACCTGTATTATGCATAGAGGTGCTTACTTTATGGACCCGTGGGCACTGTACAAAATAGGGTGACCATACAGGTTCACTTTAATCAGGACATTCTAGAACTTTCCCCATCTACATAGGGTTTACAGCTTCTCCGGTGATGTTTCTATCCAACCTTGCTGTCTGATTTACAAGTGTAATAATAAAGGAAGTCTTTGTGCTTGGGCTTTTACAGCCCTCTTCTTTGTGGCTTAATTTTGTCACCGCTACTTCTCTGAACCCGTGCAATTTTACTAACCTGTCTTGACCTTTTCAGCTATCTCATGCTAATTTTGGGTCAAACTGTTTAATATATTACAAGCATTAATAACCATATTGTTCGCTACCCCATAGAAGGACCTGCAAGGGTTGTTACCAGTAGACATCCATGTAGCTCAAAGGGCTGCATATAACCCTCTTGTTCACTTTCCCCACTTATTCTTCACCCAGGTGTGACAAGTATGAAGATTTGGGAACAGGAGTGTTTTTGTGGCTCATTACTTACATAGCAGCCAAGTTACATCAATGTTTGCCTCCACGTGTTAAGTCCCATACAGACAAAAGATGGTTTTTGCTGGATATGACCTTTTGTGATCGTTTCCAGTGACAGATGAATGAATGGAAGCTGCACATACATTACCATTCAGTTCTAAAGAAGGGGAAAGGAGGAGGACGAGTGAATGGCGCTCCACTGTGCTCTTTTCCATAGAAATGCACAGTGGTCATTTCCAATCTTTTGTTTATCAATCTGCAATGAACAAAGTCCAGGACTTTGACAAAAGTCAGATTTTCACCTAAAACATAGGCATAAGCATTCATCTTGGACGACTATTCTTTTATGGACATAGCTTTACACTGACAGGGAAACTCACAACTATTTGTTATTAGTGTTACCTATGCAGGCCATTGGACCAGGAAGCTTTACAGCAGGGGTGCCCAACAGGTGGATCGTGATCTACCGCTGGATCACAAAGGCAACGGAAGTAGATGGCGGAGCCCTGCCTTTCAAAATAAACTCTACCACACACAGGAGTTAAGTCCAAGTTTTTATTGTTGGTAGATCATTTTGACTTGGTCATTTTAAAAGTAGCTTGCAAGCCAAAAAATGTGAACAGCCCAGCTTAACAGCAAGAACTGTTTTCCAAAAATATCTTTTCGAACTAAAATATTTTTGTTGTTATGCATCCTTATACCCTTTATTATACATATTAGAGTGGAGAAGGGGTAGGGACAGATACAATCACAAGTGCGGCTTTGATGGGTAGGGTTCAGTATCGCATTCAGTATGGGCCGTGGTCACAAGAGCTTGGCTTTTCCAATGGTGAAATTGTTGGACATAGGGGAGGGATGCCAAGGAATTTAACCTAGTATGGGGCCCTGGAATCTCTGATGCCCATCCTGCAGTGACCGCTAATGACATTCTAATGCTTACCCTGACACTTTTTCGATTTTTCATGCTTGGCCACCCATAGTTTTTGTTGTTGACACAGAGTTCGCTAAAACACACACAAGGGCTCATGATTAGGCAAAATGCAATATGTCAGAAAGTACAAGGAGATCATCAATGGTGGCCTTCTACATCTACATCATGAACAAAAGCCCTAGACAGGTAGGCTGCATTCCTATTGGTATTTCCATACTACATTTAAAGAAACCATGTCATTCTACTAGGCTTTCAAAATAAAGGTATACTAATAGAAGAGGAAATACTTACCTCTACTGCCAACAGCACTACTAAACAGCTCTGATCCTGAGTTATCTTTGCCCAAAGTCCCCATGGAGCTTGACTTAGAAGTGTTGATCTCCTTGGACCACATAGTCGCACCATTTCTTCCTAATTGACCTCCTCTTTACTACCTCCTGAACAAAGGACAGCAGGTGGTACCAGTGATTGCTGTAAGGTCCAAGAGATTGACAATCCCAGAAGTGTTGGCTTCCCTGTAGACTTTGGTAGACAAGTTTATAGGTCTGGCGCAGAGTTTGACAGATAAAAAAGAGCAGAAGAAAACTATTCCCTCCCTGCTATAGCTTTACCTGAAACACATAATATAATGACAATGGTTTGCTTCAGCTAAATGAATCTTAACAAATGCAGTATTATAAAGAAGAAGGCACATTATGTTGTTAAGTTTCCTTGTTTCCGGTTAGATAAAAATGATCTCAGCATTTTTGAAAATGTTATCAGATAAGCTGCAGTCCATAACCCTATGGTCCCTACTCAAGGTATAAATAAAGAATATTTTTCTTATTAAGTGGCACTTCCCCTTTGCTGCACTGCATATCGGCTTTTTTTATGTCCAGCACACATTTTTTTTTCTTGTGAGATCACAAGAAATATTCCAAATATCTAAGCTTTAGTCAAAGTCCTTATACTTCTACTCTACAACCCACTTCCTTCCTGTTGAAGAGCAATAGATTTCTTGATAAGCTACCACACTCAAATGCAATTAAAGATAACGTTGGCATTCAAGTATGGCATTTTAGGGATTTAGCAGTTCTCCCCCAATTGCCTACAGGATTTCTTTTCTTTTGTGCATCCTATGGTTTGTCTCTAATCAACCAATATGCAGCCATTTACCAAATTTCATATCCCAGAACATGGTAGTTTCATGGGATGCGTTCCATTTTTTTCCCAATTTGTTGGTGCCTGCTGGTTATAGACAAACAGGGAACATTTATTTTTCATATTTATAATTACTATTACTGATTTAGTGACACGGTACAAACTGTTAGTACAAACCATTCACACATCAGTCCCTACCCTTCAATCTTCGATCTTTCAATCTCCACCCCCACAATCAGAATTGTCTAATTTGAAGCCACTAACTGAATTTCATTCCTTTTGTAACACAACTTTTTTTCTTAATAAAAATGCTTTAATTATGCCTTTTATTTATCTACTTCACACTGCAGTGTTGACCTCCACATCTTCTTATCAATCTGTCACCAGAACTACTTCCAGATTAAATGCCCCTCCAGCTGCATTCAGCCCATTTACTGAGTTTTAGTGACACTCCTTCACCGCTGGTATCTTCACATAGCCTGGGCTCATACTAGAATGCTGCAAACATCATCACTTGAACATCACGTTTTTTTTTAAATTAAAATAGAGTTTAAAAACTGTAATAAGACAATTTGATTTTTTTTAAAATCCAGTTTAGGTAACCAGAGTCCCATTTTTCAGCATCATAATGGATCTCTACACAATTTAGTCCCTTTTTACACTTGCAGTAGAAAACCATGGGTTTCCACTGCTATGTACCCGGGAACAGCAAACTACACTGTAGATTAACATGTTTGCAAATGTTGCTGTTGTGGCTGCAGTGTGTTTTTTTCCTTTACTTCCTCCTCTTCTTAGCCTTTCTACTAAGCTGGGCTGATCTTCCATACAGTTTTTCACTAACCTGGGTTATTAATTCTCCTTTTCCATGGTTGACAACATAGTACATTACAAATGTTAGCTCCTTTACATTGTGTTGTTTGCCCATGCAGGCACATCCTTGGAACAGGAGGTACAACTCTGTAGTACATTGGCTCACTAAACTCCACAGAAAGTTTAGCAGAAGTGAAACAAACACCAACACCACAGCAGATTGGTAAACTTCAGCAATGATACAGCTTTTTTTAGCTCACATAACGTGCCTGTCAGCATATAACCATTCCTAAATGGATTGCATTCACATCCTACACCTAATGTGTGTGTACAATACAAAATGACTAAGGAGAAGGAGATACCCTTCAACCTTGCTTCTTAAAATGTGAAATTTACAATTTACATAAGAAAAGTAAAAGTAAAGGTTCATGTGTGAGAGTCAAAAAGGTCCCAAATCCTGATACTATGTGATGCAGAAGCCTCATAAAGTAAACAACTTCACCTTCCATGAATAAGCCAAATGCTCCTTCATATGAGACTTGCACGCTCCCCATCCCAGACACTGCAGATCACAGTAGTACAAGCAGGCATATTCTACATAAAGTGGCCATTCTGATCTGTTTTCAAGAGCATTAAGGCAGCAGTGCCACTCGATAACAGGGTGGCTGCTCCAGGTGAATGTCACTGGTGGGCTCATCAAGTATTCACATGATCTTGTTAGGGACTAAAAATTTTTATGAAAAGCCATGGTTCTACTCCAAAAACTTCTTTTTACCTCCAGGCTACCCAAGTGGTCCTGCTTTCAAATTTTTGAAATTTTTTGAAATCAAATTGATTTCAAATTTTTTGCTTTTTGTGTAAAAAACTCTTCTTCTCTAGGTCTAAAAAGATGAATATGAAATAAACATCCCTCACTGTATGTCCTTTACTTTTATTTTACATTTCATGAGACATATAACTATAATTTAGAAAAGTGCTAGTGCATAACAGCAATCAAGTTTTCACTGGGTATACATTTCATTTTTCTGATGCAATTAACCTATGTTGCAAAATAGATAACTAACCAAATAGATGTCATTTTTACCCAACATATTTTTTTCCTTAGCAGCTGCAAATTTACAAGACTTGGGGCCACAGGGAATTCCATTGCTTATATCAGGCAAAGCACCTGTCAATCAGCGCTGGCCTTGAAAAGATTACCGCTACACATGCGGTTACAGGGTCACCAAAGGTAAATGCCTGCAGGATTAAATCCTGGAACGCCATCCGTTAATGCCGGAGCTCACCTCTGCCAGCAATTTATCAGCTGTTTGATCATTCTTGTCTGGCGGCATTTATCCTGTTACTTCAATATCACAGAGAGGGTGAATGGTATTTCTCACAGGGCTTTAAACTTCACACCTGCATCTGGTCTGCACTGTCAACCACATGGGATATTCTTGTTTGGTTTTGTTGTATGGGTTGAAGACCTGGATCTGTAGCTTTACTATAACTATTTATGCATACTCACTAATGCCATTGTATGTAATTTTTAAACAGATTGGGCTGATTTAATAAAGTTCTCCAAGTCTGGAGATGATAGACTATCATGGGGGAACCTGGTTGATCCAGCAAACCTGTATTTGCTATTCTGCCTATACAGCAGAGTAGCATTTTGACTGTTTGGTGCAGCTGGCTTGCTTTAAGTAAATGCATAGTACAGCACTGGTGATTGGAGCAGTGTTCAGGTTGTGTGTCAGACTCGACTGTTGAATGCAAGAGCAGTGATCAAACTTTCCATTGTGCTGCTAATACAGGTATTGTATCCCTTGGTGTATATTACCCCCCCGGAAATTTATTTAACATTGTAGGCTTTAATTCTTAGGCATAACTCACCGAAATATGTCCAATATTTAATACATTTATTACATTTAATAACAAACTTTAAATAAAAAAACAAAACAAAAATTTGTTAAACAAAATAGTTAAACATGTAATATAACTGTACAGTAGCATGTATAATATATATGTAATATAATTATATATATATATATATATATATATATATTTTATGAAAATTTCTTTGTATTGGACTCAATACAGCTATTTTGTATTAAATCCAATACAAAATTTTTTGAATTTCCCACCGATCCTCCCGCACTGACGCATGCACCGTCTCTGCACTTTGCGGCTGGAGATCGGAGGAGGAGGACGTGTCCCTAGGATCAGTGGGGACAAGAAGGACGCGGGGGGACACCGACGGAACAAGTGAGGTTTTTTTAAATTTAAAGCAACCCCGAATGTGACTCGGGATTACCGCTTTTTGCATGGTAAATCCACCCTGAGTCACACTCGGGATTACCTCTAGGGGGTTAAAAGAGCTCTTAAAACCCATCTCTGTAAACTTGCCTTCCCATCTTCTTCTGTCTCTTAAACCTTAACTACTCACCCACCAATCCATATCCCCCCTTCTATTGTGTGCTGCTTCCCCCACCTCTTAGATTGTAAGCTTTTCTGGGTAGGGTCCTCTCCTCCTCTTGTGTCACGGTCTGTATCTGTCTGTTATTTGTTCCCTCTATTTATTGTACATCGCTGCATAATATGTTGGCGCTATATTAATACTAATAATAATAACACATAGAACTTAGTAAAATAATAAATTAAAGTGTTCCAAAGGACTTAAAGGAAACCTCTCACAGCGACTGTCATTTTAACCCATCATCCTGAAATTCTACGTGCTTAACACAGCACCTTTTTTGGTAAGTCAATGCAGCGTAATTTACCCTAAACATATAGAAAGATCTGGAGGTCCTGCTTCACTTGCAGCATTCTAGCTCTAGATTGGCAACTAAGAAAAATAAAGAAGTCTGAGATAGCCAAGCAGATGATATTTTTCTGAAGGAGACAATAGCAAATTTTTTGTATGAATAATGAACCAGTGAGAAGTGAAGAAGGCTTAGGACATTTGGTAAATTTGTATACCTATCTATGCTTCTGTTCCAGAGACTACTTTTAAACTAGATACACGCATCAGAGTGCTCATCTCAGGTTAAAATTTGACATGTGTACGGAGGTCCCCCGACATTATACATTCATCTGGCACTGCAGATTGATGAACGACCGATCAGGAATGACCACTGTGCATTTCAATGAGCGATAGCACAGCAGGGTGTTCCTCGCTTGTTCTCCTCTCTCCCCTCCTCATAAAACAGAATGGCATTGTGTACACAGCGCTCCTTCATTCATCTGTCACTGCAAATGATAACAAAAGATCATTTCCAGTGCCAATCCCCAGACCTCCAAAGTCCCCACAAGGCTTTACTCCATGTCTATTTGATTAGATTAGACAGAACTGAGAGTACATTACCCTATTTGGGACACAATCCACAGTACAATCATATGTTCTAGCAAAGTGGGAAAGGCTAGGAATCCCTTTATACAATTATATTGTGGCCAATATTATATATGGCCTCATTATATTGTTATGTATTGGTAATGCACAGCATTTTATATTGGTATTATTATCCAGTGTCAGAGCCCATAGTAATGCCAAAGATCTTCTCTTGCTTCCTGTCCATGTGAGAGGTGTCTGATGGAATACGTTTTTTATTAGAATTGTGCTTTAGGAGGGATAGTGAAGGCATTTTTAAACAAACAGAGAAAAAATGGTCACAAAGAAACTCATGCAGTGCACTTTCTAAATAAACCATACATGTGGATTTTCATTATTGTGGGTAAGGCTATATATATAACATTTAATTATAATCATGAAACCAAAACATCTTGTGACTCATCCGAGAATACACGCTGGGGCTCTAAACATAGCTTATAAGTTTAAAGCGAAGGGTTAACTAAAGTATATTCAGCAGCAGGTCAGCATAATAAACGACTTATTTGAAGGGGTTCAAAATGCTACTTTACTGCTTTGTGGTGCTCTGCAGATAGCAGTAACTAGCTGTCATTTACGTATCTCTACCTGAGTTTGAAAAGGTCAGATATGAAATGTCACAGATCTACTATCCTGTGTGCATATGATGGTGGACCAAATGGGAGATCTCATGGTTAGCATAGGTGCAGCAAGTCAATTTCCCCCGCTACAACACTGCTTCTTAGAAGTGTGCAGGTATAAAAACATGTTATAATTGGGTGTGGGGAATAAAAACCTTAAAAGATGTGGGTGCTCTGGGCAACTGTCCAAATTGTCTGACCCTGCATTTAACTCTCGGGATTGCAGCTTTGCAAAATTAGATTCAAATATAAAAAGACCCCTATTTTTAGGCAACAGGAAAACTACATGCTTTCAAGCCACATAAAACAAGTTTGTTCTCTTTTAATCTCCACGTATACACACTATCTTCCTGAGATGCGAAGGATAGGAAAACTCCAACTTGCAATTTGTTTTTTTTTTGGGGGGGGTGGTGGTCTTGTTTCTCCTCCCATTTTACTACTATAAACACAATAGGGACAAAACCACATGCACAAAAGGCACACTTTCATGCATTCTTGGGCATCTTAACTTATCTACACCAAAATAATGCATACTACAAAAATACATCAGGGGATCTAACACTAACCCAGCATCCAAAAAGTTTTACCCCTAAACTTTATTAGCACAATTTGAAAAAAATATGGATAACCTTAAAGAATTTTAGCCTCATTTGTACCTTGATTTTAAAGTAAACCATAAAATTGAAGTCAGCAGACCTTAAAAATCGTAGTCTTGTGGCTGGCTGATGGCGGCTTGAGACGCACATCGCCTCAGCTCTCCTCTGCTCAGGGGAATCCCTAAAGTGTAAGCACTTTTAGTGCCTTCTTTTCAGATCCGGATGGGTCCTAAAGGTAGGGGGACCCGGAAGGAACGTACGGCCAGTAGCCGGAGTGCTGCGAACCATATGTCCAGCTCTCCAAGCTCTCCGATCGAGAGCCCACACATCCCTTACACCATGGAAGAATCTTCTTCATCCATCACCTCTCCAGCAACAGGTAAGGATAACTGGGACTGGAGGGCACATACTAGGGCCTTGCCCACTAGACAAAATTTGAAATTGAGCATTGGCAGGATAGAAGGAAGCTGCAAAACGAAATTCCAGGCCATGCAGTGTACCCTACAGCAAGTTACAGCTACTACTCTCACACTGCAAAATACCTGTACTGACCTTTTTACCCAAATGGCAGCCCATAGTGCAATCCTAGAAATAAATGAAGCCCAACTTAACACTTTGTTCTTGCTCCATGACGATGTTGAAAATCGTAATTGACGCAATATTATACGCATCAGGGGGCTGCCAGAATCTGTTCCAAATTCAGAACTTCAAACCGCAGCATGCTCTATTTTTGCATCACTCCTAGGTGTTCCCCCTGATGTGGATCTGGAGATCGATCGCATGCACAGAACACTGGACCCACACAGCAAGGACTACCAGCGGCCAAGAGACGTGATCTGCAGGGTCCATTTCTTCAGAACCAAGGACAACATTATGAGGAAGGCCAGAGATGCTGAGCCTATTAAGTATGCAGGCGCACACCTCCAACTACTATCAGACATATCCAAGTTCACGTTGGATCTCAGAAGAGCCCTTAAGCCACTACTCAACGTCTTGAAGGAAAGGAACATTCCTTATAGGTGGGGGTATACCTTCCACCTGATTATACGCAAGGGCGGCAAAAACCACATCCTTTGCTCCCCCGCAGATCTTCCTCAGTTACGTGCGGATCTACATCTTCCTTCCATCACACTACCAGAATGGCCGTCAGCGATGCCCACACCACACCGGAGTCCTCCTACTACCTCCTCTACCCATCAGCAACACTCTCTACCTCCAGCTTCTCCAACACCCACTGAAGCCACTACAGAATGCACTACAGGTTCCAGTTCGCAGCGAGCGACCTCCCCCCCACAATGCTTCTAAGTTTGCAGAGAATGACTTTCAGATTCCCAATCAACGGAACAGCTTTTGTCTATGATTGCCTGGCCTCCCGCCACATCCACCTCAATTCCCAGTCCCACAGGCGGACATTTACATTGGAATACTCTCCTTATACTTAGATACTGTAATGATGCCATATTCACCAGCAAGAACTATCAGCCCCAGGGGAGGGGGGTTTCTCAGGCATACACCTGCATTCAATGCTCCTGACCGGTTATCGCTACCCCCTTGGTTTAGAATTTTTCACTACAATTACTTCGCAGCAGTTGCACAGGGATGCGATATTTGCAATTTCTCGAATATGTAGATGGAACTTTTTTATTTTATGTTTTCTACATCTCTCCGATTACAGGAGTTCCAGCACAGGAGTTGACCATATGGACATGGTTTGCTCCCCTTACCCCGTTGAACTCCACATAAATCGGTAGCTATGTTTTTTGTTTTTCCTATCTGTATTTTTTTGTTGTCCCCATAAGGAATGGAAACTAGTTACTAGCCGCCATCTCCCACTAGCTGCTTCGTCTTTAGTTGGACTGTTAGCTAGCCACCTAAAACATTAGACCGATAGGTCCGGGGCCACTAGTGATAGATATAATATAATGCAGTTTCTCCTTCTTAGTGGGTCCCACAGGCTCCCTTGATATGTTCACTGCACAAAGTTACAGCTGGCAGGTACTTACTTGTTTATTTTTATATACTCAGGGAGAATTCAGTATGTGTTTTTTAGCATATGTATCTCATATATTCTGACTTATGCCTTAATGCCTCTATTACGTAATTGTTTTGAATACAGTTTATTATGCGCTGTTTGTTGGATATAATGTATATTTTCGGTTGTGCGGTTTCCCCCGGGCGGGATATGTTTTGTTCTGTTTATTCTGGCTGTAGACCAACACTTTCCCATATAGGCCTACTGTCTTTACCAGACGGAAGTTTGGGGCTTTTTTTACTATACCACTTTTTCACCCCAACGCGCAAGAACCTAGCCCGCCTTGCTCATCTGGTGACCCTACCCACTCGCCCCAATTTTGTCACCCAATGCGCAACCACAAATATTGAAAAACCGTACCTTCAACACTAAGGGCCTTAATAGCCCCAACAAGCGTTCACAATTTTTATACGCTCAACACAAAGCAAGAGTGCAAATATTGCTCCTCCAATAGAACCTTTTTCAGACCAATCAGATCCCTTCTTTCTGAAACCGCTATTCCGGTCCCAGAGTTCTAATCCCGAATCCAAAACCAAAGGCATCTCCATAGCGTTCCACAAAACTTTACCAGTACAGATCCATATGGGATAAGAAGTTTACATTCGCTTCCTTCTATGCACCCAATCAACAACCCACAATGGCCATCTCTCAGTATTTGGAGACCCTAAAGGGGGTCGCGGAAAGTAATATCATAGTAGGAGGCGATTTCAACTTTGCACTAGACCCCCACATTGACAAATCTTCTGGGAAAACTCACATCTCCTATTCTAAGCTTAATTCCTTCCGTACCAAGTTACATGACCTTAGATTATTGGACATTTGGTGCACGCTTCACCTGACGAGCAAGGACTACACTTTAAATCCACACCCACTCTGTATGTATTCCTGCATAGATTATATACTAGTGAGCCACCCTACACGCGACTTGCACCCGAATGCGTCCATAGACTCATGCCCCTGGTCCGACCCTTCCTCAGTTTCGTTGACCCTTCATATCCCTCAAGCAGGCTCCAGAGAATGGACATGGAAATGTATTGATTCCCTTTTCAAAGATTTGATATGTGCTAAGGTGGTCCTAGACACAATATCCAATTTTATTAGGGACCCTACTTCCCTTCCTATACAATGGGAGGCAATGAAAGTGGTTCTCAGGGGTCTTAATACAGCAAGGGGCCAGACTTAAAAAGATTAGAATACAAGACATCATACTCACTTCTGACAAAGTCCGCTCCCTAGAACACCTACACAAGCAAAACATGGCCCCTAATGGATTCTTAGAACTAACAGCGGCTAGAACACACCTCCTGGAATTATATAATTTAGCACATCAATGCCACCGGGATCACTTCCGTAAACTGATCTATCAATATGGGGATAAATTTGGTAGACTCTTGGGACGAGGACTTCATCCACGCACGTCAACCACATATATACCCTCTATACAGAAAGCTAATGGTATGATGACATCTATTCCCAGAGACACCCTGCAGGCATTCCATAAGTACTATTCAGATTTAAACAATTATATATCTGAAACGGCCCTCCCAGTATTAGACCCAGAGGTGATATCTTCTTTAGAATCCCCATTCACTGTGGAAGAGTTCAGCGCAGCAATAAAATCTACACCAGCGGGTAAAAGCCCAGGTCCAGATGGGTTTACTCCTCGATTTTACAAGGTACATGCCCTTAACCTAGCCCCCTTCCTAAAAAAAGTGTTCTCCTCTGTATCTATAGATACAACAGTTTCCACCGCAAAATCTTGAATCTCACATTACAGTACTCTCCAAGGGCGTCACGTTAGGGGATACACATTACAAACTCTCACTATATGCGGACGATTTACTCTTGTATATATCTTCCCCACACATTACGATTCCTTCCATAATGAAGGAATTTGATAAATTTAGTCTCTATAGTAATTTTAAGGTGAATTACTCAAAGTCTGAAATTCTCACCAATACTTTAGACACTGTCATCTATTAGTACTAATACGTCTTTTAGGATACGCAGCAAGGCAATTAAATACCTGGGTATTCTGATCACATCCGATCCCTCTAAGTTATTTACAAATAATTACACCCCATTATATAGTAAACTACAATCGGACCTCCAGAAATACGACTCCCTACCCCTAAATTGGTTCACACGTATCAACACTCTCAAAATGGATATATTGTCTAAGATAATATACATGTTTTAAACAGGTACGTACGTGTTTTAAAATATAGTCCCTGTATTTTTACTGGTAACCTACTTCCGTAAACTTCACAGGTTATTCCAAATTTCTGTGGAGAAAGAAATGCCCCCGGTTAGCATTCTGCACCCTAGCCAAATCTAAGGATAGAAGCGGGGTAAGAGTTCCTGATATATACTAATATCAGGCTTCTGTCATAGTGCGATTGATAGATTGGTCCAAAACAGAGAATCAAAGGAATGGGTACTGCTAAAGGAATTTCTCTCTCTCCAATCTCAGGTCCCTACCTTGGGTGGACCGGTCTTTCTTACATCCGACTTTTCCCATACCTAAACTCACCAACAATTTACTACATATCTGGGATGTTTCTATTAGACTAGGCACCCTTTCCACGAGTCCAGGCCCCATGACGCCATTATTTGGTAACCCAGCATTTCTGCCAGCCATGGGTGCAACTCACTTTTTATCCTGGTCTGCCTCTGATGATCGCCACCTAAAGATTATTCTTCCCCCTATGTCATCCCTCCATATATCAAACGGAAGTAAGTTGCTTTCTTGGTTTTCATACAGACAACTGACCTCCTTTGTATCCTCTTTCATTAATACATCCCTGCTACATAGAAGCCTGACATAATTTGAGGAGACACAGCTCAACTACACGCCCCAAACATGTTGTCTTCATGTTATACAGGCTGATTGCCCAGAAGCCTGACCTCACCATCCCTGTGTATACTCGGTATTGGGAGAGAGATTTAGGTGGATTGATAACTACGGAGGATTGGGAGAAATCCTTCATCCTTACCCATGAGGTCGCACTGACTTGTAGGGCCCAGGAGACCAATTACAAGATATGTGTAAATGAAAGAGGTGACCCCACCTATGATCTTACTAATAAGGCTGCCAACCCCATAGTGGATCAAAGCATACAGAAACAGAAGAAAGACGTGTTAGGCAAAACGCTTAAGTGTATTTTTCAAATAAACACAGTGTAGTTAGCACAAAAATAATAGCCATGCGATTCTCCATGCTGACCATGGGGTTTACACGTCTTCCTTGATTTTTCACTCATACAGCTTGTTTGGTATTCTCTATAAATTGTATCTAGGGTTGGTAGGCACAGTGGATTGTGGAAAGATGTATTTCTTCAGTTTGTCCATTATGAGCATAGGGTTGCATAAGCACTTCTCACTTTTAATTAAGTACCAATAGTCATTGCATGGTAGTAGGTCAAATTAGAAATATGCCATTTTACAGAAGTAACCAGATATTAAGCAGAAACTAAGCCATGTCAAAACATATGAAGTGTCAGCTTTTGTAATAGGGTTCAGCATTTTGCCATACTTATAAATAATAACTGTGTAGCATCTAACTTGCAAAGACAGAAATGGAGAAACAAGGACAAAATACACTATGCAGTCCATCAAGTCTTCTCATTTATCACTTCTTTAGCTTTTTTATTTGATAGATAGATTTTATTTGATAGATAGATCTATGTTTGGGATAAACATGTTTAAATTCATTTAAAAAGAAAAAAAGACCAAATTACATTGGGGACTGCCAACTAAAAGATTGATTTTTTTTAATGCAAGATCAGCAGTATAAGCCAGGAAGTTAACGTTATCAAGCTAAGTTCACAACCTGCACAAATTAGTTCCTACTCTGTGAAGTACACCAGAAACCCCAAAGTCCAAAAGCTCCATTATGCAAAGCACCCTCACTATTAGCTATTGCTAAGACACAGCATGTAGAGGGGCCAATACAATTCCATAAATTGAAGGTCCAATTTCTATGTTGGTACTCCCCAGGACTCTAGGCCCCCCAGAGGGCACTACAAATGTTTTGACAAAACATGTAGGTGATGATAGATTGGAAACTTTAAAGAAAAATAGGAAATCTAGCCCAGAGACCTGTAATATCCTGGTCAATTTCTAAAAAAAAAAAGAAATAGAAGTGATATGAAAGCATGACTGCCAGTTTTTTTCTATTTCAGATGTTTTTTAAATCCCATAATATTCCTGAGTTTGGATTCTGTGTAGGTATTAAAGGCAAACAATAAAGGTATCAAGGGACATGGAGTCTGTAGGGGAAGAATGACAACAAAATATCTCTTAATAATCTAAATTTACATACCTTCTACAACATGTTCAGTGATTGCCTGTATTCTCCTTTACATTATTACAGTCTTTAAATGTAAATACTTTAAGTTTCACGTTAGTTTTGGATACAATATGGATGGGTTAATTCTTGGCAGAGGAGATTTCCCTTTACCAGTAGGCACAAGAAGAAATCTCTCCAAATAGAAGACGTACTCTCTTAGTTGTTACTGTAATAAATGTCTGGAAGACTTTCTCTCTGCTCCTGTTTTGGTACAAAAAAAAAATTCTCTTAATTTTAAATCGATATTGTGAAGTGCATTCAGCACAGAAATACAACAGCTATGCGGTGGTGCAATTGGGGATGCTACATGATATGCCATTATATTATACTGTCACTCCCCATGGTTATGTTTATGAACCCTCACAGGTTTAAAGCGTACTTAAACTCAGAATTTTCACTTTACATAAAAGGGTAGACAATCCTTTTATTTAAAGTAAAATTATATTGTATTTTGTGGGGTTTTATTAAGTGCAACACCCTGGGTGCATCACCACCCCCTTAATTCTTGATCATCTGGGCAATCAAGAATGAATGGGAGCGCAGAGCCAAGAGATGCTCAGGCATGTGCAGAAGGAGCAGCCAAGAGCCTCACGGGATGAGAGACAAAGCTATCCCGGGAAGCTCTGCGCTCCCATTCATTCTTGATCGCCTACGTGATCGAGAATTAAGGTGACGGTGCTGCACCTTTTTCTTTAAAAATAAAAGGGGTGTTGCACTAAAGAAACAGAGAATTTTTACTTTAAATAAAAGGTTTACCCTTTTTTGTAAAGTGAAAATTCTGAGCTTAGGTAAGCTTCAAAAGAAAGAGATGCCGATCTCCCGCAAGCACGGAGCCCTTTCATCAATAGGTAAGTAATTGCCGATCTCACACATGCACAGTGAGATCGGCATACTTTTTTCTGCATCGGGTGACTTAGGAAAAAAAAACCAGAAAAAGGAGGAGAAGACGGCAGAGCCTGGCACTCCCTCTGCGCCAACCTGAAGGCGGATACAGGACAACCTGATGGAACAAACCTACCGACAGATCGACTGCTCTGCGGGATTGAAGACAAGTATGATTGTTTTGTTTTGAGTAGTTTTGGGTTTACTTCCTCTTTACATTTAAAACCATTACCAACCCCTGATTTAAATGGAATAGATTGCAGGTAGTTCCCCTGTCCACTTAATGCTTAGTGGCCCGCACATGTTGTATCAGTGGCGTAGGAATGAGCGGAAGAATTGTCAAACTTGTATTCACTGAATATATTTAATGCAACTACATAAATTTGTCTTGATTTTAGCCTCTTGTATTCCCCTGTACATCTACACTCAGGGTGCGGTGTAGTATGTTGTGTCCATTAGATGTATAAATGCTGGAGAATGCATTTTAAGGCATCTTATATTGTATTACATTTTCATGCATGTTTGTTATTTTAACAAAAGGGTATGAAAGGGACCTTAAAAAGGTATTCTGAGCTGCATGTGTTGGATTTCTAAACACAAGTTCAGATATTATTGCTGAAATGAAAAAAACATTTCCAGTATTATTCTCCATATATTGGCTTTCCACTCTCTAATGATAGCTGTGGAAACTAAAGGAATGTAATGTTTTTTTCATTCCCCAGCCACTGCAATCATCTCTTGCCCTCCTGAGACATGAGTCACTGGCTGGCTTAATGACAGGACCTCTTGAGATGCCCAGGACTGGCTGATGTGCATAGCTAACTTTGAAAGGGCTGTACACCTACACAACTGGAAAATTGCTTTCACTGCTTCTCTCTGAAAATTATACCACACGGTGAAGCATGCTTCAGTCTTGGTCCAAACTGTACAATATTTCAGACACTAGTCACCCAAGGTAAGGCACTTTAATTCCTCTTCAATTAGTTTACCATACATCTAGGTAGACAAAGCCTTAGTGTTTTAAAAAGCTTACAGCTTAAAAGGTCATTGCTGTGGTGAATAAAAATCAAGTAAGAATTTCCATTAATAGGAACAGCCACTTTGAGCCTATTAGTGTTTCTGCGAAAAAGTCCGGCATCTCCAGTCCTAATGATTTTTTGTAGCTGTTGGTATGTTTATTAAATAGTAGCACCAGCTATAAAATTCTATATCATGGTATAACATTTACAATAATCCCCATGAG
This sequence comes from Pyxicephalus adspersus, assembly GCF_032062135.1. Lineage (NCBI taxonomy): Eukaryota > Metazoa > Chordata > Amphibia > Anura > Pyxicephalidae > Pyxicephalus > Pyxicephalus adspersus. Next base: position 43,646,857 of record NC_092868.1, read on the forward strand.
CAACTATTTAAAAGAAGAATTGCCTAAACAAAAGGACAGTTCCAAACCCTAGAGGCACAAACATGGGAACGTCACACACGATTACCCTGCAAGTAACTCTGAGCAATCTCTTTGCCTGCAGTTACATGTAGTAGCAACTGGATTTTGTACAAAAATGGAAGTGACCCTTACATTAGTACAAATAGACAACGCCACTCCCCAAATATTAATATATAAGATTTGTTAATAAGAGTTCGACAGTGGGACTTTCTAGGGTTATCGTATTAAAATCAATACTTTTATTAAACACAAAAGGCTCTCTCTCTCTTTATATATATATATATATATATATATATATATATATATATATATATATATATATATATAAATATTGTTAGACCTGCGGGTCGTGCCTACTACAGGAAGTTGCCTGAGCAATCTCATGGTCTTAGTTTGTCTAACTCCAAGTGCAAAGGTGCTTCTTCTGTCTGCCTTGCTGTGTACCGGATCTTGTTTATCGAACCCTTGGACTTTGCCTGTTTGCCGCCTGACCCTGACCTCGGATTTTGTTTACGGACTTTTGCCTGATTTCCGCCTGACCTTGACCTCGGATCTTGTTCATGGACTTTGTCTGATTGCCACCTCTCCTTTACCCTCTTGGCCACACAAGCCCCCTCGGTGATAATGATGATAATAGTAGCAGATGAGAAAAAAAAATACTAAATGCAAAATCAACATCACTGAGATGGATAAAATATTCTTCCCTAAAAGTCATTCTCTGTTGAACATCTAGCTATGTAACTGCCTATAATCAATAATAATTTTGATTAGCATAAGGCTTAGTCTACACGGACTGTTTCCCCAGTGTTTAACCTGAGGCTTTTAAAACCCATGTTTGAAATCCCCATGCATTACAATGAGTTAATCTACACCAGTTTCCTTGAGGCACGCTTATGACACTTATCTTAAACGTTGCTTGCAACGTTTAAAAAAAATTAAAACGCTGGGTTAACGCTGGAAAATGCCCACAAACGTGGGAAAACGTGAATAAACGCTTCTATTGATTTCAATAGGATGTTTTCCTGTGGTTTCCAGAGTTTTTGAGCACCTAATATGCAAATTAGCTAAAAACACATTTTCGTAAAAAAGGCGTTTTCCGGCCATTTCAAAGGCAAGCTTTCAAATGCTAATAAAAGTGCATACAAATGCACGTTTTTAAAAAACATCCATGTAGACCCAGCCTAAAAACAGCAATTCCTAGAGCACTAAAATGCTTGGTAGTGCAAATAAAAGCAAACAATCAGATACGGGTGGCATGGCAGGCATTGCAATACAATAAACTTATCTTGCTGATCACAATTTTTTATTAATTTCAACATATTTATGGGTTTTTCAAAATAAAAATAGCAATACAGTAACTAAAATTACAACTATAGGCCCACAAGGGAACATACCCACCATGGTGAGGTTGCAAATCCAACAGTAGAATATCACAATTTTATTCTAATTATACTCACATTCCCTTCCATTATGGCCACCGCTATATTCACCCCTGAGATCTAGGTAACCAAAGCAGGAGGTGATCATTTCACTGTCCCTGTGATTCTGATTTTCATTTTTTTTTTATAAACTGGTAATATAATCTTTCATTTTGGTGTTATAGGTTGCATTGAGTAAATACAGCTCGAAAAATAATTTTTGTGTCTTCATTTCAATGAGTGAATATTCTGAAGGGGATGAATCTTTTTTATACCCATTGAACAAATATGAGCTGCTTGAGGAGCAGGAATAAAAATGCTGAATCCTAAGAAACAAAGCAATTAAATGGATGGAGCATTACAAGTTGCTCAAAAGCTTTATGTAGTGGAAGAAATGCAAAGGAACACAGATTTGTGGCTCAACATTTAGACTTGACAGCTGATTTCAAATAAAAATAAATGAATTCTGAAAACACTAGACGGAGTTAAATATTTTTCTTCTGTGCTGAAAGGGTTATTGCAGCAATTGTCTGATGCAGCATGTACGGGATTACAGCTTGTTCTTGCATGGTGGGACCCTAATGGCAGGGAAAATGAAATGGTGCAGCTCTAAAGCACAATAGGCTGTTTAGCAGAGGGAGTGAATTATTGGTAAAGTACAATATGCCATGGATATCAAGCTGAGCTGGACCTGAATATACCAGATTCCCAATATGTGGTATAGGAACTCAGGTAGGCACTTCAGGATGTAAACATGTTTATCAGAGTCAACACAGAAGATCTGGTTTTAACATTTGGAAAATCTAGGAGATCATTTGTAAAAAACAAAAAACAATCCTGTTTATAAAAAAGAATTAATGGTTTGCTTGGAATTTACAGATTAAACATTTTAGGATGTACTTGAAACACAATCTTTGTTGAAATACAGCATACAAGGTTTTTATTTGTATAGATTATTTAGTCTTTTTCAACCAAAGTGAAGGTATTTTTAAATATACGCTAAATTTAAATGTAAGGTCATTTATGTAGAAGGTTTTTAATTATATTCATATAAGAATATATGAGTGCTCCCCATTAATTTATGGATCACAGTTATCCTCTTGGTTTCCCAATATACACATTATAGGCTCTAACGTCAAAACAATGCAGAGGTCCAAATTTGTATAGTTTATTATTTAATATTTTTTTTTGCTAGTTAAATAAAACATGAAATGCTCTATAGATATCAAAAGTATTTTAGCCTGTGACTACAAGTGATAAAGGGTGACTCAGAGGCTCAAAAGAAAAGTAAAAAATTAATATATAAAATAAAGTTGGTACACTGTAATCCGATTTATCCCATTCGACCTGAAAGACACATGCCCTATAAGCATACAATCACAGTTAAGCTTCCAGTAGCCTAACAAAGCAGCGAACACATATCACATTTATAGACCTGATGAATTGTGCTTAGTTTTACATATGGAGCTGTTATATTAGAAGTGTTTACACATTTTAGTTTTTCGTGGTCATCTAAAGGAACTCTTAAATAGTAAAATCTCACAGAGTCTAACCATTCACACACAAAAACGTGCAGCATCTTTATACCTGAATATGTTACACTTTTATAAAAGTTTACATGGAGACATTTCAGTATTCTGCGTATGGGTTCTTCACAAATAGAGTCTGACATTGTTTACTAGCAGATGCATGTGTCATGTGTAACTAAGGAAGGTAGTATGGCTAAAGTTAAACATTTGTTGGCAGGTAAGATATTTATGTATTTTATCCATGCATATGATTGCACATTCTAATGAAACTGCTCATAATTTAGGGTTTCTAAATAGCACATCATGTAAATAGCATGGAGTTTTAAAGGCAGCTGCACCAAAAAGTGCATAAAGACTTTAAGTTACTTCATTCATAAGTTACTTCAGATAGGTTTGCTTAAATACAAAGGCCCATTCACACCAATATCCCTATGGCAATGTGTATAATATAGTAATGCATGCATTGTGCATTTGGGTGCTGCAGCACAACACATTGCCCCTGATTCATCAAGCAAAATCGGATTATCGGTCGCGCATTCGTATTAGCGATCCGGAATCGTGCGCGATCGCGCTATTCAACAAC